>NC_073355.2:35309666-35612500 GCF_027580225.2 Misgurnus anguillicaudatus | reverse complement strand
TAGATAGATAGATAGATAGATAGATAGATAGATAGATAGATAGATAGATAGATAGATAGACAGAGACAGACAGACAGACAGACAGATAGGCAGGCAGATAGGCAGGCAGACAGACAGACAGACAGACAGACATTATGGATGGATGGACTGACGGACACTGCATACAGATAGATAGGTAGATAGACAGACAGACAGACAGACAGACAGACAGATAGATAGATAGATAGATAGACAGACAGACACTATGGATGGATAGATGGATGGACTGACGGACACTGCATACAGATAGATAGACAGACAGACAGGCAGACAGATAGATAAATAGATAGATAGACAGACAGGCAGACACTATGGATGGATGGACTGACGGACACTGCATACAGATAGACAGACATACAGAGAGATAAATAGATAGATAAATGGATAGATAGACAGGCACTGTATATGAATGGACAGACAGACAGACAGACAGACTGGAAGGCACTATGGATGGATGAATGCTGATTGGATAACATAAAGTTACTGTATAACTTAATGTATAACTTTACACCGCAGGCTCCATCAGCTCCTCTACATCAGATCACTGGCTCATCCGACTGACTGAGGACAACCTGACTTCTAGTCCAGCTGGAAAACTGACCAACTCATCTTCACTACCTGAGCCCCAAACCCCACACGTTCCTGTCATCCATGAGACCCCTAAAAAAGTCAAGGGTCAGTGAATTCTGTTTTATATACATCTGTCACCGCAGAAGACTCTAAACCATAATGGGGCGGTTTTCCGGACAGGGATTAGAGTAGTCCTAGACTAAAACATTTTTAAGAGCTGTCCAAACTAAAAACAACTTACACTGACATATCTTAAAATACACCAGTGCTCTTTGTTTTGTTTCAAAATGCACACAAGTAATAACTTTGCCCTAAAGAAGAGCACTTGTTGGTTGAAACATGTTGGCTTTTTGATTTTAACATGAAGTAAGCCATACTTAAAAACGACTTTTATTCATTCCCAGTGCCTGGGACCTGCTTCTTTTTGGTCTTTGGATTTTTCCCTTTGAAGTTTTTAGTAAGACATGTTTGTTCAAACTAGTTATATTTCCTAATTAGGGATTAAGGTCTAGTCCTGGTGTTAGCTTATCCCTGTCCGGGAAACCACCCCAATAAGTTTGTCTCGTACACTGTTTTCAAACCTACATCAAAGAAAACACCAGTAAACACAAAAACAGCACTGATAAAAATGCTCTGTATAAAAGAATCTGTCAAATGCATGAATGTGAATGCAAAATTGCAAAGGAGCTTTCAACAGGAATGCATAAGATCCATTTATACCGGATATACAGAAAATCTGAACTTTTATACCTTGCAAAAGCAGTGGTGTTCTTATACATTTTTGCAATGCACCATTGTCCAAACATTATCAGGTTTCCCGCTGTCTGTGATATAGCATTTGCATTAAACCTATTACATAAGTGCTCTTACATTCCAAATATAAATGACTTGTCTCCCATTTTTCGCTTTCAGATGGAAATGAGTCATCTGCATTTGTAAGAGCCCCTCGTGGCCACAGCATGAGTTTGCGTTACAGCTCCAAATCCAAAACCAGCAAATTTCTTCCACTTCGCTGGTCGTTTGGTTCCAAGGACCGTCGAAAACCATCGAACGCTCCACCACAAACAGAAACCGACGAGCTGGTGGAGTACCTCGAGTCTGGCCGACGTCCTCGTTGCACCAAGGAACCCATAGTTAGCATCGTGGCTAGTCCTTCACAGGCCAAAGCTCAGCTTCGTGAAGACACTCTTAGATCACCCGGTGGCAGCAGTGCTCCCAACGGCGTGGAGCGAAGTAGCTATCAAGGTCCGGGTTCACCTAGATTGCCTGAAGGTCAAAGGAGACCAACTACAGACTCCAGCAACGATGCTAAGAGAGCTAGTAGCTCATCGGCCAAGAAAAGTTCGAAAACATCCAAGAAAGAGCAAGAAAGTTCTCAGGCTAGCAAAACGCTTCAGGGTTCCCCTACTGGGCTTCCCAATGGGACCGGTTCAGCAGCGAAAGAATCATCTCATTCCAGAGACTCCACAATGAAGAAACATCGAAGCCAAGCAGCTTCAGCTAACAGGACTCAGGCCGGCCAAGCACAAGTGGCTGCTGGGAAGAGTGAGGAAAGCAGATGTAAAGATGGTGCAACGCATACAGCTGCCCAGTTGCAGCATGGGAGGTCGAAGGATGCCCATGTTAAAACACCTTCCAATAAGAACTCAACTAAAATCTCTCAATCCAATGGCACTCTGAACGGAAAAGGGATCGAGGTTAAGAAAACCAGTAACGGGCACAGAAGCACCAGTAAACCCAGAGAAAGCCAGGGTTCGTGGAGCACGGCCGATATTAAACGCGCCCACAGCTCATCTAATATTCAGAGCAGGCACGATATGACTTTGAAAAGGACGCTGTCTCTCCAAAGAAACGGTCCGTTGGTGCCACTTCACAGAGAGCTTGCGGCTGATAAACCGTCCTATGCAACACTTAATAGATTGAGATATAGCAGCACATCACTTGGCAGACAAAGACCCGTACCTGAATCATGTTTCTGATGGTTCACTTAACGCTGTTGGATGTGATTTGTGAATATGTGCCATCTCTGATATCACATTTGCATCTTTATATCCTAGAGGACTTTTTTGTGAACAAAATGTTTAATATTGTTTGACTATCCTGATCAATCTCAAGATGTTACTTATGTAAAATAAAAACCCTGGGTTAAAATTCTTATTTGCATAGGAAGTTAATAACATTGCACAAATACAAAACACAATGAGACCACAATTGAGTGTGCATATTTGATATGAATATTTAATAAAGTAAACACTGAGTCATTGTTTGATTGGTTGTCTGTTGCTTTAAGCAACAATGTAGCATTGCAATGTTTCAGCATTGTTCAAAAGAAAATGCTGTGCTGACTCTGCTTTGGAGAATGATTTTATTACTCCGAGTTTAATGTAGTGCTTCCTTTGAGAACTAGGTTGAAAAAGACCTTTAACCCAGGGTTAAGTGTTGTGTGAAAGTCTATTATATACCTAAGGCTACGTTTACATGACAATGATGTGGTAAAAAAAAACGAAAAGTTCTTCCTTTGCGTTTTTGAAACTGCGTGCCAGACCAGTAGATGGCAACTTTATTTCGTAACAACATGGAAGAAACACATTCTTCTACAGAGCAATAAATATAAACAATCAAGACAGAAAAAGCATTGAGCACAAAATTTTGTACATTTTGTCAAAATGTTAATAAACTCGGCACTAAGGGGGTGTGCACACCAAAGCTTTTAAACACGGCTGAAAACGCCTGGAGGAGTTTTTTCAGCCAGCTTGCTGTGATACTGTTGTACGATGCGCCGGTTGGTTGTTGTGATATTTGTCCCACCCCTCCTCCACTGTGATTGGACGGCTGTGTGAGAGCTGACATTGACGAGCTGAGCTTTTCACCCAAAGTTGAATATTTTTCCACGCTAAAAGCCAGCACTCGGCGGTTAGTCCGCGTTCAGCGCAGAGCGCGGGCTTTCAGCGCAAAAAAAGGCTAGCTGTTGGCTTTTTTGAAAAACGCAGAGCTTCCATTGGAAACAATTGAAAACATACACCGGCCACGGGTATAAAAGCTTTGGTGTGCACGCCACCTAACTGTGCGTTCACAACAGACGCGGTAGAGGCGGCAAAAACGCGCTATTCTCGCATAGTTGGACGCTTGAACATTTTGAGTTTCTCGCTTTATTCGTGCGTGAAAGCCGCTTGTGAAATTCTAGTAATTCGAGACATTCACACTCCACTCGCTTCCTGTAATCATGTCACGAGCAAGCTCCTGATTAACGCGGCGCGAATATTCAGATTTTTCAACTCGTGCATTTCCCGCGGCAACGCTTAATTCACGCCGCGCCATTCATGTGTACCGCAAAGCAGAATGCCTATTCGCGTGTTTGCATTGACTTAACATGTAAATCACTCGCACTTGCCGCCTCTTCCGCGTCTGGTGTGAACGCAAGGTACAGTAACACAGTCCTGTAGGCCGCCATTCTAGCATCGAAATTTTGGGCCGAAACGATACCGAAAAATCTGGATCCTCTTGGTCAAAAACTGAAACCGAAAACGTATATATTTTGAAAAAGTTTGGGTATAGTTGTATTAATATTAGACTTTTAAATTTTTAGTAATTTTTTTACTGTGTGGAGACACATTAAAACCCAATAATGGCAATTTCGGCTGGTTGTTTTTGTTTTACTCACGCATACCTACAGACTGTATTAAAACAAGCGCATAACACCACCGTTATCACAAACTCACATTTTTGTAGTTTACACAGAAATGACAGGCAATGACGTCATTATCAAAAACGTCATTATTCAAAAACGTCATTATTCGAAAATTTGCATTTCAGGAGCCTAAAAAAAACGACATTGTTGTGTAAACGAATAGCCAAAAGTGTCATTGAAAACGTTGCATTGCAAAAAATGACTTTTTTACTTAGTATTTTTGTCTTGTTTTTAGTACAAATATCTAAAAATTCGTAAATCAAAATGCATTTTCTTGATGAGCAAAATGCCCTAGGAAAGTAAGTCTAGTTTTTAGACAAAAAATAGCAAATATAAGTGAATTTGTGCTTATAACAACCAAAATAACCTGCTTACCCCATTGGTAGATTTTTTGCTTGTTTTAAACCCAAATTCACTTAAAGGTATAGCGGAGGATTTTCTCGAATTTTAGAAAAGAACCGCCTTCTCCACTTTTTTAAAAAATGCAATTGCACAACACTCTTAATTGACAACTAGGAGGACCAATAGTCTTGATGATCCACCAGGAAATAGAAAATCCTCCGCAATACCTTTAAATTTGATATTTTTTTCTCTTAAAACTAAATGTATTTTCTTAGGTAATTTGCTCATCAGGAAAATGCATCTTGATTTAAGTATTTTTAGATATTTTACTTAAAGCAAGGCAAAAATACCAAGTAATAAAGTTACTTTGTGTGTGAAATACACTGCAAAAAAATTATTTTCAAGAAAAAAAATCGTATTTTTGTCTTGTTTTCAGTTAAAATATCTAAAAAAATCTTGGATGGAGATGCTTTTTCTTGATGAGCAAAACGACCCTCGAAAATAAGTTTAGATTTTATACCCAAAATATAAAAGGTAAGTGATTTTGTTCATAAAACAAGCAAAAAAATCTGCCACTGGGGTAAACAAAAAATGTTGAAATTTTTTATTAAACACTAAATTCAAGAATTTTTTTTCTTGTTTCATGCACAAAATCACTTAAATGTGATATTTTTGTTCTGGAAACTATACTTATTTTTTGTGTCGTTTTGCTTATCAAGAAAAAGCATCTTGATTTGGGATTTTTTGGATGTTTTTACTGAAAACAAGACAAAATTACTAAAAACATTTTTCTTGAAAATCATTTTTGCAGTGTAGGCCCTTATAAAACCCTGTTTAAAATCTTCAGTTATATCTGCACTTGTGTAAAGGGTCCAAGCCAGATTACCTGATGCACATTAATAATATTATAGGATCTGTCCATCTAATGAAAGATGCAATTGTATATTTATGCATTTACTGTAAAAGTGCCTTTTTCTAACCGGTGAATGATGATGTAACAGTTTCAGTTTTTTTCACATGAATATACATGCGCACACTTTACCACAGACCAAACAAATTCATTATGCAAATACAAGACAGTGCATGTATGTATATCATTGTTATTAAGACATAAGCCGGTCACGGAGTCCTGATGTACACATTTTTTCTGCATTTTGCTCAAACCTGATTGAGTGATGCTGAAAATATGCATTTTCCATTTACTCCACGCCTGTACTTCGGAACGTTTGAGGAATGTTAATGATGTTTTTATTTTGATACAGTGACAGTGGGTGGTGACTGAGGATTTCAGTTGTTAACATTCAGCCTAATGTTTCATGCAAGGGGTTCAGAGCAAGGGTGAGTGAATGATGCCAGAAAGTGTAGATTTACGACAAATTGAAGAGGAAATGGAAATCCGTTGAGGCATAAAAAGGAAATGTTCTTAGCAATAACAAGCAAAGCAAATAAAATATCACTTTTTTGCACTCTTGTATGATTTGAGTTAACTCAACTCAACCATTTATACACGATGACGTGTATCAGTTTACCACACGTATTCCTGTTGTTTACACGTCCCATTGCTTTCGATTGGTTTTAAATTGGATATCAGACACTCACACGCACCTGCTGTCTGATTATATACTTATGTTCATGCATTTAGGCGAACAATGAATTTGAATCATTTATGACATGAATCATAATATGCGGTAAATTTAACCTGTCAGATGATAGAGCAATGAAATTACTATGAGTTAGAGGCCCGGGGTTGCGTTCTTTACGCCAGTAAGCAATCATTTATCAACCCAAAGCATTGCCATAGAAACTGCATAGCAACGCTCCTTAGCAACATGGTGATGTGAGTAACATCAGTAGCATGCTGAGGACTAACAATCAAAGTTTTCTTTTGTTAATCAATGTTTGTGATTAAACATATAACCCCAATTGTGCAAAATAATATTTTACCCACGTTACACACACACACAACCCTGTTTAAATACACTGTGCCACCTTAAGAGAAATTGTGTTTATTCATGCCTATGTCTGTTTATTTATTTGTATGAAAGTTGTTTGGCTATAATTGGAGTCAGTGGCGCGTGACATAAGATTTGGCTTGCGTATTCTTACTCAAGTCTGTTACAGCATTTACATGTGGAAAAGTTCATTACGTGATCAGCCGGATGTGCTGCTTAACCTCCGCCTGCAGTCTCTAAGTGATGAGCAATATCACAGTTCAATCTCAATATGATAATTTGACCACTTTTGACCTGAAACTAAAGCCTCCGTGCTTATGCTAGCCTGCCACTTATTCGAAGAGCTTACGTGGTTATGTAATACCTCAAAAAGCATGAAAATGTTGGATAACAGTGAGTTTATGGCCGACTGAGGAAGATTAAAAATAAATATTTTGCACCTATAAGATTTTTGTATAAGGTGCCTGTGCACATTTTTAAACTTTGAATTAATATAAGTTGACTGTGTTGTGCGTTATTAATCATGCTGAGATGCTCCAGTAGCTAAATGTTGGGTGCATACAATAACATTGTGATTTATATAACAGATTGTATGTGACGTTATTTTTGGTACAGGAGATTAAAACACTGTCGCAATACTTTTTTGATTATTTGTGTGGGCTGTTTGTTTCCCTCTAAAAACCAGATGAAAAACTCTTCAATCATTTCCTTGATTCTTGTAGTCGTTCCTTAATTAATAATGTTTTTTACATACAGCAATGCATCTGCTGTTCAGTGGCATTGCCCAATACACTTAAAAAAAAATGCAGGGTTATTCTCTCTCTCTCTCTCTCTCTCTCTCTCTCTCTCTCTCTCTCTCTCTCTCTCTCTCTCTCTCTCTCTCTCTCTATATATATATATATATATATATATATATATATATATATATATATATATATATATATATATATATATATATATATATATATATATATATATATATATATATATATATATATATATATATATATATATATATATATATATATATATATATTTATTATTATCATATATATATTGAAAATAACCCCGCATTATTATATAAGTGTATTGGGCAATATATACAGTTGAAACCAGATATTTACATACACTTCAGAAAAGAACACAAAAACTTTTATTTCTCTACTGTCATACATTCAATCAGAATAAACTTTTTCTTTTTTAGATTAATAAATATTAACATATTTTTTGCATTTGTTAAATGTCAGAATCGATCGAGGGAGAATTTTAATTTCTTTTTCTTCTCACTTTCATCAAAGTTAGAAGTATACATACACTGTAAAAACATCCCGTAGAAATTGCAGTTGGGTTGCCGGTAACATACCGTAGATTAAAATTTATGTTTTTTACTGGCAACATTTTGTTCAAAGTTAAATGAACATTAAACATTTACAAGTCTTTGTCTTTACAGAGTAAAACTAAAAAAACAGCATCAAGCAAAACATTCTGGGAAACAAAATCTGAAGCAAAAAACAGAAAAGGGTTGATAATGATTTCTGCTTCCCAGAATGCTTTGCATGTATAGTTTTATTCTGTAAAGATAAATACTTGTTAATATTTAAAATTTATTTAACTTTGAACAAACTCTTGCCAGTAAATAACATCAATTCAAATCTACGGTAAATTACCGGCAACCCAGCTGCAATAACATTGTAATTTCTACGGAATTTTTTTACAGTGTACACTTCCTTAGTATTTGGTAAAATTGCCCCGAAAGTGTTTCACTTGGCCCAAACGTTTTGGGTATCCTTCCACAAGCTTTCTACAATACACTCTAAAAAATTTGCTGTAATTTTGCAGCTGGTTGCCAGTAACTTACTGTAGAAGATAAAGTCAAAAAATGTTTCATGTTCATTTAACTTTGAACAAACAGTTGCCAGTAATACCCATTAATACTGTAATTTCTACAGACATTTTTTACAGTGTAGATTGCTGGAATTTTGGCCCACTCCTCTTGACAGGACTGGTGTAACTGGGTCAGGTTTGTTGCCTTCTTGCTCGCACTCGCCTTTTCAGTGCCGCCCACAAATTTTCTATGGGATTGAGATCAGGGTTTACCAATACCTTGACTTTGTTGTCCTTAAGCCACTTTGTAACTAATTTGGAGGAATGCTTGGGGTCATTGTCCATTTGGAAGATCCATTTGTGCCCAAGCTTTAACTTTCTTAATGTCTTCAGGTGTTGCTTCAATACATCCACATAATTTTTTTTATGATGCCATCTATTTTGTGAAGTGCACCAGTCCCTTCTGCAGCAAAGCAGCCCTACAACATTATACTATCACCCCCATACTTCACAGTTGGGATGGTGTTCTGAGGCTTCAAAGCTTCGCCCTTTTTCCTCCAAATATACCATTTATCATTATGGCCGAACAGTTCAATTTTTGTTTCGTCAGACCTGAACAAAATTCTCAGAAATTAAGATTTTTTTCCCCATGTGCAGTTGCAAACTGTAGTCTGGCTTTTTTATGGTGATTTTGAAGTAATGGCTTTCTCCTCCCAGAGCAACCTTTCAGCTCATGGCGGTACAGAACTAGTTTTACTGTGGATAATGACACTGGCTTACCAGTTTCAGCCAACAGCTTCACAAGGTCTTTTGCTGTTGTCCTGGGGTTGATTCGCACATTTCGCACCAAAAAACATTCCTCTCTGGGACTCAGAATCCGTCTCCTTCCTGAGCGGTATGATGGTTGTACATTCCCAGGTTTTTTATACTTGCGTATAGTTGTCTGAACGGATGAACGTGGGACCTTCAGGCATCTGGAAATTACACCTAAGGATGAGCCACACTTGTGGATGTCCACAATTTTTTCCCATGATATCAAGGAAAGAGGCTCTGTGTTTGAGGTGTGCCTTTATATGCATCCACAGTCAGGTGTACCACCATTAACTCAAATGGAATCAATAAACCTATCAGAAGCGTCTTAAGCTCAGAATGGAATCATCTGGAGTTTTTTGTTTTGTTTAAAGACGCAATAAACTTAGCGTATGTATACTTCTGACTTTGATGAAAGTGATAAGAAAAATATGCAAAAATTCTCCCTTGCTCGATTCTGACATTTAACAAATGCAAAAAATATGTTAATATTTATTCATCTAAAAAAGAAAAAGTTTACTCTGATTGAATGTATGACAGTAGAGAAATAAAAGTTTTTGTGTTTTTCTCTGAAGTGTATGTAAGTATCTGGTTTCAACTATATAAGGTAAAACAACCCAACATATATATATATATATATATATATATATACATATACATACATATATATATATATATATACATATACATACATATACATGCATATACATACATATACATACATATATACATATACATATATACATATACATATATATACACACACACATATATATATATATACACACACATATATATATATATACACACATATACATATATTTCCAACCGTTGGGTTGTTTCCCCTTTTGACATTTTCTATGTTAATTTTACCCAACAGCTGGGTTTGTCCCCTTTTGACCCAACGCTGGGTTAAAAAGTAACCTAGAAATTTTTAGACTAGCTATATATTTAACAACTTGCTTGTTGTGACAGAGATGGTAGCTATTCAACTTTCAACTTCAAATAATGCATTGTTGCTTATATTGTTTCTATCTATTGTGCATGAGCAATACTGTCAGGAACTGCAAGGAGTTAGAACCCCGATGCAGACACACAAAACAGTTTTATTACATAAACAAGGAAAACAAAAACCCACAGAGGGCACATTAACATAGATCAGGATGACAGACTCGACTAAAACAAACAATGAACTTCACTTTTGAATAGACTCTAACTCTCGCTTGCTTTGATGCCGGGAATGTTACAAAACAAATCAGCGCAAGACAGCAAACACAAGGGCATTAAATTAGCGAGCAATCAAGAGGGCGACAGGTGATAATCATGAAACAATAATGGGATAATTAACAAGGAGACCAGACGGGGTAGCACATCACAAACAAAGGCCACATGCTACCACACAAAACACATGGGACTGTCATGATCTAAGACTAAAATTCATGAAGAAGAAAGCCAGGATCATGACAAATATATCTGTTTGTAAATTGAAACAAAATGTACCTGTTTTATAAATTTGGGTTATACTTATTTTCAACCTAGCATTGGGCCAAAAAGGCAAAAGTCCAGCTGTTGTGTTAAAGGTGGGGTGCATGATTTAAAAAAAACACTCTAGGCTTGTTCGACTTCATGCGGTGCCACAAGAATCGACAGCCGGATTACGTCAAAGTATCGTGAGAGCGAGACGAAATATGATTTCTTGAATTATTCTCGCGGTACTTTGACGTCATCCGGCTGTCGGTTCTTGTGGCGCCGCATGAAGTCGAACAAGCCTTTTGGAAAAGGGAGTCGGGCCGAGTAACAAAACACACTTGTAGCCAAACAGCAGTAAGGGTCATGTCTACTAACCGACATCGTTGCCTAGGTTGCGTATGTGTGGGGCGGGTCTATCAAAAGAAGGTCCAAATTATATTGGGGTACACTCTAAAAATAGCTGGGTTATTTTTTATTTGGTAAATATTGGACAGAACACGTGCTGGGTTAAAAATTAAACCAATGTTGGCTTGTTTTAACCCAACTGCTGGGTTATTATACCCCATGGTTGCATAACAACAACCCAACATTGGGTAAATGTTTATATCACCCGCCAACAATGAGTCAAAACGACGTTGGGTTGAAACAAGCCAGCATAGGTTAAATTACAACCCAAGGGGCTGTGCTCGTCTGTTTTTGAACAAAAAAAACAGGATTTTTAGTGTACACTTCTGTTCATTTTAACCCAGCATTGGATCAGAAATGGACACACACAAGCCATTGGGTTGAAATTTAACCTATGATGGGTTGTTTTGATCCATTTTTTGTGTTAACGTAACCCAACAGTTGGATTTGTCTCTTTTTGGCCCAATGCTGGATTGAAAATAACCCAGTGTGAGTTCTTTTAACCCTTGTGGGTTGTTGAGGCCATTTTTGGCCATTTTTGTTTTTTATGTCTTAATTTGGCCACAACTTTGCAAATGGAATGATTTTTGGTGACGGCATCTTATATTTACACATATTTTGAGAAAATGCTTTGAAATTTTTCAAAAACTCAACAATATACTGTGCAAATTTACTACCCTTTCGGGTTGTTCGTGTACAAAAAAGACACAAAATTAAGCGGCTGTAAAAATGTATCAGATGGATATTTTTTCCAATTTTTTTCATAAATCCATCAGTATACTGATCAAAACTACCAAATGCTTAATAAATTTCCATGATTTAAACTCTTTAATTGCCAAGTTCATAAGTGGTGTCACTGATTTGATGATTTTTTTTACAGATTTTCAATATAAAATGTGATTGTGGTCTTGGGCTTGTCAAAAATTGGTAAAAACATTTTTGTGCAGCATCAGTTTTTATTTTTTTCTCCCTAATTAGTTGTTCGTGGCTTTTTTGCCCCTTTGACTTCCATTATAACAACATTTTTTGATTGCAAAGCCATGACATCATATAATCATGCATTCTTGATAGTTAGCGGTTTTTCCTTTTGCTAAGAGGTAAAATTTGTCATTTTTACTGTTGATCACCATGTGGCACCATTAACCCTTTAGTAGGCCTGTGCAAAAAACAGAGCTTAATATTTTCTGGTTTGTACATTGAATTATATGGAGTATAACAGCGTGTGTGCGTGCGTGCGTGTGTGTGTGTGTGTGTAGCTCACGAATGAAGAGGGGAACATGAAAGTGGTGTACAGAACAAAAAAAAAAGAACAGTCAGCACTTGCATCCGTTGTGGTGGGCACACTTGCAGAGAGCACCAAGTAATATGAAGTTGTTTTTGCATTTTTGTTCATAATAAATGTTGTTTATAAATCTGATGCAGAGAAGATTTTTTCAAACACACATGCACGCATGCACACCTGCGCGCGCACACACACACACACACACACACACACTCTCTCTCTCTCTCTCTCTCTCTCTCTAATATGCTGTTATAGTCTATATAACTCAATGTACAAACCAGAAATTAAGCTCTGTTTTTTGCACAGGCCTACTAAAGGGTTAATGGTGCCACGTGATGATCAACAGTAAAAATGGCAAATTTTGAAAAAACACCAACAATCAAAAATGCATGATTATATGATGTCATGGCTTTGCAATCAAAAAATGTTGTTATAATGGAAGTCAATGGGGCAAAAACAGTAAATGAGGGTGTAAAAGAATAAAAACTGATGCTGCACAAAAACTAAAAATGCACCAAAGCCAATGTTTTTACCAATCTTTTTTGGCAAAAAAATCCAGTCCACAATCACTTTTTATATTGAAAATCAGTCAATTTGTGTTTTTTTCCCAAAACAGTGACACCACTTATCAAATTGGCAATTAAATCGTTAAAATCATGGCAATTTTGTAAACATTTGGTAGGTTTGATCAGTACTGAAGTTGATTAACAGATTTATGCAAAAAACATTAGAAAAAAAATCTGATACATTTTTACAGCCGTTTAATTCAGTGGCCTTTTGTCATGGGCTTGCCAGATCTTTTGTGCTAGATCCATGTCTGAGTACATCTGGCAAGACCATGACAGTACTACTGTATGTTCTGTGTGGGAACATGTGGAGTCATATAGTATGTGTGGCTTACACGTGTTCCCAGTGTTTTGTGGCTGTCATGGTCTTGCCTGACCTTGGTTATTATCCAGGCCGGATGTTAGAGGGCAAGGCTATGGCAGCATTGTGTTTACGTGGGAACACGTGTGTTTTCACATCATGTATGTGTGACACGTGTTCCCAGTGTCTTGTCACTTTCACCCTACTCACTTATGTACTCGTGTCTTACGTAATTAATTATGTTCACCTGTTCCCCATTGATGTCGTGTCTTTATAATGCCCTCTGGTTTTCTGTCGTGTGCGCGTTCATTGTCTAAGGTCAGGGTTTCATGTTATCCGTGTTTCTGACTTCTGTTTCTGTGTTCCAGTTCCGTGTGTATTTACCTGTTTTACCCCCACGTGGGTTTTTGTGTTCTTATGTTAAATAAACTTTTAGTTTATTTATTACTTAAAGTCGTGTCTGCGTGTTGGTTCTCTCTTTTTGTTAATCCCAGTCGTGACACCTTTAACCCGAAAGGGTAGTGAATGGGAACAACCCACAAGGTTTAATAATCCTGTCTGTCTGGGCTGTATAACATTCAAACATTAAACTTCTAAGACTTTTCAACTTTCAATTCTGTCTTTGTCAAGCCAACATCAAAGTTGTTTTTTCTTGTGAAGTCACTGTGAAACTTTCATTTGTACCTTTGAAGACACAGATGACTTACATGGAAGTATTAAAGTACCAATTTAAAGTTTAGACTTATAACTATAAAACTATAGTGCAACATTTTGAAAGTCTGTCAGCTTTGAGTAGATGGTGTGAAAAAATATGAAGAGCTCTGCTGCAAAAGCAGCTAAACGCCACCTTGGTCAAAAATGAGATAATGATATTAACTTAACCCCGGCCTCAGATTGTTTAGAAATACTGGTTTGTTCGCAGAATCTATTAAGAGTTTGATAAAAATGCTCATTTACAAGAAAACATGTCAGGATTTAATGCATTAGACCAGTGGTTTTCAATCTTGTCCTATGGGACTCACTGCTCTGCACATTATCTAACACACCTGATTCAGATCATCAGCTCATTAAGGGAGAGTTCCATGAACAGAACTGCACTGAAAAAAATGATTCATTGAATTTAATCAATTTTTTTAAGGTAAGTGGTTGCAATCAATTTATTTAAGCTACATTTAAACAAAAGTTTTATATTTTATTCTACTATACTAATCTTTTTTGTTTAAATGTAGCTTAAATAAATTGATTGCAACCACTGACCTTAAAAAAATTGATTAAATTCAATGAATCATTTTTTTCAGTGTGGTGCTGAGTCCCAATTCACATATCCGTCCTAAATAGTGGGCGAAACTAGAATTAGTACGTCCCAAATCCTAGTATGTTGAAATGAGTATCCCAAAGATACCTGGATGGTCTACTGTTTCCGGTTAGAATTCGACACTCTTTATGGCTAATATTGCCCACAACCCATTGCGTGCGGGAGGGAGGAGCACTGAAAAAAATGATTCATTGAATTTAATAAATTTTTTAAAGTAAGTGGTTGCAATCAATTTAATTAAGCTACATTTAAACAAAAAATTTATATTTTATTTTACGTTACCAATCTTTTTTGTTTAAATGTAGCTTAAATAAATTGATTGCAACCACTTACCTTAAAAAAATTGATTAAATTCAATGAATCATTTTTTTCAGTGTGGTGCTGAGTCCCAATTCACATATCCGTCCTAAATAGTGGGCGAAACTAGAATTAGTACGTCCCAAATCCTAGTATGTTGAAATGAGTATCCCAAAGATACCTGGATGGTCTACTGTTTCCGGTTAGAATTCGACACTCTTTATGGCTAATATTGCCCACAACCCATTGCGTGCGGGAGGGAGGAGCACTGAAAAAAATGATTCATTGAATTTAATAAATTTTTTAAGGTAAGTGGTTGCAATCAATTTAATTAAGCTACATTTAAACAAAAAATTTATATTTTATTTTACGTTACCAATCTTTTTTGTTTAAATGTAGCTTAAATAAATTGATTGCAACCACTTACCTTAAAAAAATTGATTAAATTCAATAAATCATTTTTTTTCACTGAGTTTAACCACACTGACTTATTTGTAGTAATACTGTGGCTGTACAAATGTTAACTTTATTAGTCCAACCAAAGAAATATGGTTACTACACTTTTACTATAGTAATTTTGAGTTACATACATAAGTATAAAATTAAATATAAAATACGTTAAACAATAGTTATACTATAAACCTTAAATATTTTGACTTTAACCCTCATAAGCCCCTATTTTCCTGTATACGTTATAGTTCCTTGGGTAGAAATGACTCCAGAGATTAAAAGAGTGATTACAAAAAATATATACATTTTTAATGATACAAATAATATAGCATTTTTTTCATTTACTTCCCATCTATACATTAATGCTGTGTTTTGGGAGATATGAAGTACTTTTTTACCCGTTTACCTCTCAATTCCTCAACTACACCATTAGCTTGCCTGAAAAATATACATTTTTTATGAAAAATTAACATAAATTATAATCTCAATTTGATTTAAATTGTTTTAAGATATTGATCTAGATGTTATGTGTTGATTTCAGCCATTTAGTGTTTAGAAAAAAACAGTTTTATGGTTACAGTTTAGGAAATAAATCATTTTGACCAGCAGATAGAGACCCATTCATTTTACTGGATGTGGCCAACTGCTCACATCACTACTTTAGTGATACATTTTGTGAATTTATGTTTATTTAAACATAAGAAAGGACATTACAAATAAATATGTGTGTGTGTGTGTGTGTGTGTGTGTGTGTGTGTGTGTGTGTGTGTGTGTGTGTGTGTGTGTGTGTGTGTGTGTGAGTCTGTGTTTGTGTGTGTTTGTGTGTGTGTGTGTGTGTGTGTGTGTGTGTGTGTGTGTGTGTGTGTGTGTGTGTGTGTGTGTGTGTGTGTGTGTGTGTGTGTGTGTGTGTGTGCGCGCGCACGTGTGTGTATGTGTGTGCGCACACCTGTGTGAGTATTTTACATCTTTTTTACATCTGTGGCTGTTTTTTTGCCAAATCCTATAAGAAATGCTCTCTGTGGCAGTCATACCTTTGTGTGTTTGTGTGTGTCTGTTTGTGTGTGTGTGTGTGTGTGTGTGTGCGTGTGTGTGTTTGTGCGTGTGTGTGATTGAGCATGTATTTTCTATGTAACATTTGCATTTGTGCTCTAGTACCAGGCCTACCTTTCTGTGTTAAAGTTTCCAGATTTATTCTGGACGAATGGATTTTTTTTTTGACAATTAAAAAGAAAAAAAAAGATTTATTTGCATTTCCCATTCACTTGAATTGGGGTCATTTTTACCCCCAAAGGGACTAATTAAGTGCATTTTTTAACGCCTCTCTAGAATGACCTAATCCAGACCAGTTTTTTTATATGAATCTTGACAGATAATCTGGAAGTCACAAAATCTTAATTCTACTGAGATAAAGAAAACCATGTTTTTAAACTAAAGAAAAGTGGCTTGGGGTAGAATTGACCCCAAGAGTCTTATTAGGGTTAAAATAAGTAGCTTTCGTTACACACATTGCACATGAACGTCAGAACCAGCCGCCTCACAAACGACCTGCGTTTGGTTTTACGATGACGACCTGCTTCACTCATCAACTTGGTAGAACACATTGTAAAATGTATTGTGAAAAAATACATGCACAAATGTATTTTTTGCAAAGTTTGTTTCGTTTTAAGTATTTTTTTTCTCATTGTTTTTTTCCTATTTTCTTACCATTGTCGCTTGGGGTTCGGGTTAAAATCACTTTCTGTTATATTTATAGATAAACCCCAAATCTAACCCCAAACGACAATGATTTAAAAGAAGGAGAAAACAATACATAAAATGACACGAAAAAGAAAGTTGTGTCAGTCAAAACGAATTTCTATAAATATTTTTTGTGTATGTGGCACAACTTTTTTTCGTGTCATTTTCTGTATTGTTTTCTCATAATTTTTTTCCTATTTTCTTACCAATGTCGCTTGGGGTTGGGGTTAAAATTTAATTTTTAGACATCCTAAACCAAACCCCAACTCTAACCCAACTCCAGGCGAGAATAGTTTTAAAAGTGAAAGAAAAACATGTAGAAACCAATACATAAGTACATCCTAACCCAAACCCCAAGCGACAATTATTTAAAAATAGAAAAAAAAAGGGAAAATAAATAAAATGCCACGAAAAAGAAAGTCATGCCACCATGGACACGAAAAACTATTTATAGAAATTCGTGCTGAGTGACGCGAAAAAGACAGCTGAATTTTGTGCCATGGACATGAATAAATTAATCAATTTTTTCATGACTATAACACGACGTGAGATCATGTTGTTATTATCTGTCCTCCTAACATAACCGAACTATTTATTCATTCTTTAATCGATAAGAGGCTGCATATTGTTTCGATTTGTGTGGTCCAAACATTTCTAATAAGGTCAGAGCATTGTAAAGTTCGAAAGTCAAAATGTAGCCTAGTGATTTAAAAAAAGATAATCATTTCCAAACTTCACAACATGTTTTATGTAACGAAATATTCTGCCTCAATCCAAATTTATTGGCATTTAAAGTTTCTAAAACAATATTTTTACTGCAGTAAAAACTTTGCTCTTCCACTTGCTGGACGCAAATTGAGGCACGCACTTTCGTAGGCTGTGTTTAGCTCCTCCACATTTATATCACAAACATATCATATTATGTTCGTATGCTCAAATTAACCCATATTTTTCATAAAACATGATGCTTTGAATGTAAATCTGATGTGACAAAATGACATTCACTTCTGTCTGGTATAAAAAGTCTGAATGGCATTCCAGTACTCGTAGTGTTGAATATTGTTGCCATATAATCTTGAAAATATTGAAATTTTCACAAATCAGAAAAGTTCACCTTTATCAGCATGGTATCAAATGTCCAAATTGATTTCAGTTTTCTTGCTTTCTTTTTACTGAGGAAAAGTCATTACAAAAGTCTAGAGAAATATAATAGGTGTTTGATTTAGACTTTGATTATAGCTGTTGTCCTGCTGGCAGACTCAGAAACACTTTACCGCAAGACTGAGCTGAGTAAATTGCTTTAAAGTGTCCTACTTGTTTCATCTACGCCATTTATAAAAATAATACAGGTGTTCTTTCTTCAACTTGAACTTTTTTAAAACCCTCTTGAGGAAAATGAATGCACTCTCAGAAATCTGACATTTAGCTTATATAACTCCCGCGATTCGTGCAGATTTTCTTCAGGTTATACCTTCCGTAACTCTATGAGTCACTAAAACCTGCTACAGGATTAACACCCCACTGTTAAACCATAAACTGACAATTTAATTCCTACATGTCCCATTTACTCTAATTCCTCCTTCAACCATTTAATTGGTGATTTGCGATTCAAGGATGTTTTGCTATTTGGTTCCGCACGCTTGTTACTGCAGATGAGATCAAATGAATCATTTACTGTATACATTTCCATTAATACTCGCTATTAAATAAAGACAGCATCACATACAGGTGAATAATGCAGAAGGGCTTTCGACCCTGATCCTTGCGACCTCGTTTCTGACCCACCCGGCTGAGTTCCCTGCTAACAAGCTCATTATTTGATCAGAAGTGAAGAGCTGACTTGAGACGAATCGTTTCAGTTTTGGCTGAAACTTTTAAATACGCTGGAAACCAAGTAAATCCCGACATAAAAATTGGCACGCTAATTTAAAATGGCAGCACCACCTCCGTCTTCAGAATTCGTTTTTGATGAGTTTTTGGTTACTCTCCAAATTCATTTTCGACTCCAGGCTCCGCTGTAGTCCCCGTTCCCAAAACCATTAATTTTATGCTATCGCTTATCACTTAGTGGAAATGGATTTTGGTGCATTAATAAAGCGTGACATTTATCACACAGAGTGTAAACAGAAGCGTCTAAGATCATCAATTCATCTACAGGAGGAAGCTTTAACAATCATTTTTGACATCCTCTCTCCCCTCTGGAAGCCGTTCGAGTTTATTATTTTCTAAGACCTCCTGTGTAATGAAAAGCTTTCCTGTTGGACTTAAAGTCCTTAACTCGCAGTACTAATGGATATATGAGTCAACGGCTGCACACTGTTCTGTTCTTAACACGGCAATAGACCCTTTAATCGCTTACGTCACTGTGACGTCACCGCTGTAGCTGGAGGGAAAACATAATGAAGACCTCGTAGCAGGCGCGCTAAAAGTTTGAGGTTTTGACTTTTAAATGTCATCTTGTTGTGTTTCTGGCTGCCAGAATAGAAAGAACAGTACTTCAAAACTGAAGTTTTACCGGATTTCGGCAGACATTCCTTCACAAAAATCAAGACGACAATTGTGGTTGAATGCATTACGGCGTACAGACTGGACGGAGACGATCATAAATAATGTTCGTGTTTGCATTGCACACTTCATATCAGGTAAAAGAATCTATGCATGTGTACTGGTTTGTTGACTTTATCTAGTACAATTCAGCAAGTTTCTGTTGTATAGGAGTCATTCTACAGAAAAGGTGGAATTCGGGTGATGGAAATTTGCTTAAATGAACTTCTTTCAACATACCCAAAACTTCTTTAATAGCATTAATTAACTTGTCAAATCTATGAATCCGCAAAACGGGGAGCTTAATCTATTTAATACATTTTAATAAAGAATCCATGAGTCATTTATTTGTCATTGGTGTTACCTGTGATTTAAACAACATTAATGTTGATACTAAATATTTGTTCTCATTACAGCTTGTGTATTTAGTTAAAGGTTGAGTAGAGGAATGATAACAGCAAGAAAAATTATTGATTATTAATATTTGTTTAATTAAATTCTTCATTTTTACCCAGCATTGTATGAAATTATTTGACTCTCACTTTGACTTTTTTCTTTAAAACCAACAAAAACAAAAATATTCAACCAAAAAGGCTTTGATGCAAAGACTGAAATATCAACAATGTCTTACATCCCATATCAACAACAAACTATTACTAGAAAGTACAAGAGCATACATTCATAACACCAAAACTTGGTTTAACACCAATGACACAATGTAACACCAATGACAAAATTAGAATATAATAATAGATAATGAATATGATAAAACTTATAAACTTTCATAAAATGTTCCATCTCGTTTTGTTTTTATGCTTTTATGTTGGTCAGTTAAAGGAATAGTGCTTAGAAGGTACTCATTAGAGAAGAAACACTAATGACGATAACACCAATGATGGTAACACTAATGACAATTTACAGAAAAAACTAACATTTTAACAAAATGGCTGCCATTAGCCATGTGCTATTTCATCAGAGATGTAACAATCACATACTTATTCAGTATAATGTATTTTTATGTAAAGATCTTAACACTCCCAGCTATAAAAAAAGAGTAACAATAATGACATCCAAAAAATCTTATCTCAAAATTTTTAGATATATCATGATATTTTAGACAAATAAGGTAAGATTTCAAAAACCTTTTGCCTTCCTCCACTGCACTTCTTCCACTGACCTCTTGCCCCAAGAAAAACTTCAAAGAGCTGATGCATTGTTTCAAAATAAAAGTGCTTTGGGTAGGGTAACACCAATGTATATTCATATTAATAGTGTATTTTTTACCATTTCAGTGTTGTAGTAAATTCATACAGGGTTAAATGTAAATGTAAATTAGATTTTTTTTAAATAAAAAACATTGTTTTAAATAATAAGTACACAGTTCAACTTCCATGTATGATCAAAGGGACAGGGCAATTTTCAGGACCAGACATTTAAAAAAAGTTTTAAAGAAAATTAAATAAATAAACTCTCTCATCATTTTAAGGACAGTCTATATTTATTAAAAATATATCATTATGGGATTATTGGGTCAAATTAAATGATTAAGGGGTCTACAAAAGCAAGGGACAAGCATTTCCACCTTGACCCACAGGTGAAAAGTCGCCAACCTTCAGCGCTATTGTTTAGCTTAAATGTTAAACAAACATACAGCGATAGATGTGTGTGCCATCCTTTGAATGGTCTCTTAAAATAATCCACATTGCTAATCATAGTTAGCCCAGCAATAGGTTAGACTTAACAAAATTCCCCGAACCACCCGAAAGTAATTCATATGTTGTCTAGGAAATATAAACAAAAACTGGTTAAAATCGCGAGAGTTAATTTACAAAAATACCTGTCATGGTTCTGCAGAATCAGTGACTGTACATATTCGGACAGTTCCGAACCTTCTTCTGCATCCATGTTTAAGAAATCCCCCATACAACGTACTAGCTTACGCTTATCAACATTGCGTCTGCTGCTCTTTTTGCCTCCAGCTAAGCCCCGCCCACCCGAAGTCTTAGATGAGGAGCTCAGATGCAAAGCTGCTAAACGGCACCTCTGCAAAAATGAGATAATAAGCCTATATTAACCAAATGCTTTTGGCACGCCGCACATATAATATACGTTCATTAAATACTTTCGCTTCAAATCCACTTAATCCCGGCCTCAGGCTATTTAGAAATACAGTTGTTGTTGGTTTTTTGCGGAAAAAAAAGTGGTAAGGCCATGACGTCCTTTAATGCATGGAAAAAGACTTGGATGAACGACAGCACACGTGCATCACAGTGCAAGAGTTATTTAGAGGAAGTTCGACGAATAAATTAGGATACTGACAGAATATTTGAGCCTTTTACCTTTATTAAGGACAGTGAAGCACACTGTAAAAATGTGCAGCATTTTGTCAAATATCATAGGTCAAAACTTAAAATAGTTTGAATTGACTTGCAAAACCAAGTTCATGCTGCATTTTTTTTTTTACAGTGAAGGTTGTGGTGCGAAAGACATTCATTTGTTAAATATCAATGAAATTACTAAAGTGACTGTCGTGAAAATAAGGCATTTTAATCACTGACTAATAATTGGCATTAAAGTGAAATTATTGATAAAAATGCTAATTTACATAAGAAAACATGTCATTGGGTTTTGCATCGAAGCTTAGGTCTTAACGGACTTAAATAAGATTTTACATAGTGGTAATTATTCGTATCACTATTATTATCATTGGTCATATTTATGGTATAATGTTTTTACTGCCTTGAATAATAGTAATCCAATTAGCTGTACAAGTTATTTCAACTTGGTTTAGTTAATTTCTACAGTTTAAAGGATTTCAATTTAACAAACTCTTAATCCTATTAAATTTTGGCATTAGGTGTTTTTCCTGTTGACACCAGTTACCTCAAACAACGTGCTTTCTTTTTAGAGAAGATGTTTGCTCATTCATATTATTTGTGCATTTTCACTTGGTAGATTATAAAACAGGCCAATTAAAAATCCATACATTGCAAGAGGAACCTGTGCACCAAAATTGCAGACAAAATGCCTACAAACCAGACTGAAAAGCATTGCACCTGATATCACACCATTAGTAAGGATTCATATTTTCTTCTGAAATCTTTACTTACTACTACCACTACTACTACTACTAATTATTGTATGCCGTGTGCTGTGATCTCTTGGTGTGGTATGGTGAAAAAAGGACAAAGGATGATCAAGCAACATTAACCATTGTGCCTTCAGCAAAACACTAAACTCCTGTGGGTGCAGGCAGACTGTACATGTAATAAAAGTGTCAAATAAATATTTTTTGCAGTTAATCCTGTAATATGATTCAGTAGTGCTACGGATGTAGTGTCAGTATGTAATTGTCACTTATAATTTTTAGAATAAATACTACTTTTCCTCAATGTCAGAAAAAATTATCAATAAATGGTCCCTAGCTATCACTGGGGCGGTACCTTTTTCAAAAAGTACACATTTGCACCTAAATAGTTCATATTAATACCTCAAAGGTACATATTAGTAACAAATGTATACATATCTCTGTGCATAATTGTACATATTACACTCTTAAAATGAATGTGTTAAAGCAACACCAAAGAGTTTTTTTTTACCTTAAAATAACGTTTCCAAAAAAGTTTCAGTGGTTCATCCACACAAAACAGGGTGAACGGCACTTTCACATTCGCTTTGCAGCCCTCTATCGGCCAAAACCGCACTAAAGAACTTTCCAACCGTCGGGTAGCGGTCCTGTAGTTCGAGTGAAAACTACAAAAACTTGCTTTACGGCAGACCTACAATCCAATCAGAGCCAGCTATGCTGCAGTATTTATGACAGTGGTAATGAACAATTACGCTTCTAACCTGTAGGGGGAGCAAAGAGCCAGAGTTCTTTAGTGTTGCTTTAAGATCCACTGTGAGATACATAATCTAAAAATATCCAGAAATCGCAATGTATGATTTTTTAAAGCTATTTATTTGTATGATACAGCTGCAAATACGTATTTGAACACCTGTCTATCAACTAGAATTCTTACCCTCAAAGACCTGTTAGTCTGCCTTTAAAATGTCCACCTCCACTCCATTTATTATTTTAAAATAGATGCACCTGTTTGAGGTTGTTAGCTGCATAAAGACACCTGTCCACCCCATACAATCAGTAAGAATCCAACTACTAACATGGCCAAGACCAAATAGCTGTTCAAAGACACTAGAGACAAAATTGTACACCTCCACAAGGCTGGAAAGGGATGCGGGGAAATTGGCAAGCAGCTTGGTGAAAAAAGGTCCCCTGCTGGAGCAATCATTAGAAAATGGAAGAAGCTAAACATGACTTTCAATCTCCCTCGGACTGGGGCTCCATGCAAGATCTCACCTCATGGGGTCTCAATGATCCTAAGAAAGGTGAGAAATCAGCCCAGAACTACACGGGAGGAGCTGGTCAATTACCTGAAATGAGCTGAGACCACCATTTCCAAGGTTACTGTTGGTATTACACTAACATGTCATGGTTTGAAATCATGCATGGCACGGAAAGTTTCCCTGCTTAAACCAGCACATGTCCAGGCCCGTCTTAAGTTTGCCAATGACCATTTGGATGATCCAGATGAGTGATGGGAGAACGTCATGTGGTGAAATGAGACCAAAATAGAACTTTTGGTCATAATTCCACTAAACGTGTTTGGAGGAAGAAGAATAATGAGCACCATCCCAAAAACATCATCCCTACTGTGAAGCATGGGGGTGGTAGCATCATGCTTTGGTGGTGTTTTGCTGCACATGGGACAGGGCGACTGCACTGTATTAAGGAGAGGATGACTGGGGCCATGTATTGCCAGATTTTGGGGAACAACCTCCTTCCCTTAGTTAGAGCATTGAAGATGGGTCGAGGCTGGGTCTTCCAACATGACAATGACCCGAAGCGCACAGCCACCATAACCAAGGAGTGGATCTGTAAGAAGCATATCAAGGTTCTGTCTCCAGACCTAAACCCAAAAGAGAATCTTTGGAGGGAGCTCAAATGCCGTGTTTCTCAGCGACAGGCCAGATATCTGACTGATCTAGAGAAGATCTGTGTGGAGGAGTGGGCCAAAATTCCTCCTGCAGTGTGTGCAAACCTGGTGAAAAACTACAGGAAACGTTTGACCTCTGTAATTGCAAAAAAAAGGCCACTGTACCAAATATTAACATTGACTTTCTCAGGTGTTCAAATACTTATTTGCAGCTGTATCATACAAATAAATAGTCTAGATTTTTTTAGATAATGTCTCTCACTGTGGACATGCACCAACGATGACAATATATGATATATGATATAATTATTTATATATATATATATATATATATATAGAGAGAGAGAGAGAGAGAGAGAGAGAGAGAGAGAGAGAGAGAGAGAGAGAGAGAGAGAGAGAGAATAGGCGCACTGTAGAAAATACTCAGCTTTTTTGTTAAATCAATATAATAATATTATTGGTGGTTGGCAGATGCTGGGAACTGGCCAGAGCAAACTAGACAAATGTCATAAGAGACGCAGTAAAACGTGTTAAATAGCACAGGACAGGTGGTGAGGACAACCAGACCCAAAGGATATTGCAGCGAGTCATTATATAAAGCCATAAAATTCTGGTCCTGAGAATATGATACGTGTTATTCACAAATAAACCTTTTCCCTCTATTCTTCTTGTTCAATGAGTGGATTTGTCAGACAGATGATGTTAAGAAACCCAAATGAGTTGGCTCACACGTTAATTGCACCGGAAACCCTACGGGAGTCAAGTGCACAGCTCGAAGGCAAAATGGTAATGAAAAGATTTTGGTCTGAGTAGATGTTCGTTTTTTGTATTCAGGTTTATTACCACACCTGCAGTGCTTTTCATAATTTTGCAAGGTTACAAAGCAGCTTTACTGAAAATTCATGCAAGTTACACATAAAAAACTATGAATTATAAAATATATGTGAACGTGTACCACAAAAAATGTAGCACATGTATGTTTGAAGCAATAGCCAACAATACATAGGCTCAAAATAGGCTTGTGGTCCATGGTCAGATTTATTACAATATTTTTAAAAGATGTACATTAGCATTAATTGCAAAATAAGTGGTTAACAGAACATTTTACCATCATCTTTGGGGATCTGATCGGAGAATCATAAAAATACATTTAAAGAAGAAAATAAAGTGGGATACATTACAACAATCCATAATGATTAAAAAGACAACAATCATTATTCTTCCTGTCCTCAATGGTTGCACATGACAACAGACGTACAACACGACCAGACTGCGTGCTCTGTATGAATTATTAGTAATTTATCAAATTATACAATCTTAGCAATGAGTTGGGATCAATTTGAACGTTCAAGTACATAAAGACAAAAATTCCAGGCAAAAAATGCTATCAAGAAGGCCATCAAGTGAACAATTTGCTAAATCCAACTTGTAATATTTCATTCACAAACCTAACCCATACAGCAGACGACTCTGGGACGGATCCAGGCCAAAGTCAGCAGCTCCGGTGCGGATCCGGCCCAGAGTTGTCTCTCTGGGTAGATAATAGTATAAGACACTTATTATGGCTTTTCCAAAAATGAGATAGTTATAAAACGTCTTTGTGTCTAGTTAGTAGTATGTTAGTACATTGATGAATTGATAAAATGGCTTCAGATGAAAATGAAAAACAACTAATCGTATTCTTACCACTATTTTTATTTTAAATTGTTGCTGTAAGTTCCCTTTTTTAAACATTTTTTAAGTATTTGCTACCCTGTACGTACAATTTAGGCCAAAGGCTACGTTCACAGATCTTTTCATGACAGTCTGAATGACACAGATCGGATCTTCTGAAATGCGACCTCTGTCTGAACATGTATCTGACCCGTACGTCATTGATATGCTACAAACGTCATAATTCTGCGTTGAAGTAGGCGGGAACGAGAAGATAAACAACAACCATGGCGGACGTTGCTAACACTGCTCCACAAAACGCCATGGCCAAAAACCTTGCTCTCCTCCTTATTTTTAAAGTGTATAGCCATGTTTCCATCCACATGTTTTTATCCGAATTAAGTGATATCGAATGAAAAATGCGTTATGGAAACAGTAAAATTCGATTGAATTTCATGAATATCGACTCAAAAGAAATACGTTCGATCTCATCGGATTTTATCTTGATCGATATATGGCTTATCCGATAAACGCTGATGGAAACGTTATTTGCCGAATAAATAATGATTTGCGATTAAGGTTTAGGTCCTTTTATGGTTGCAACCCACCCACACACAAAACAAGAAGAAAAAGTTTTAGGTCATTTCCGCTCTGGTGGCACACATTGCGTGTGTCAACAAAGTCAGATGTAAGTGGACAAACGACGAGACGAGATTCATTTTAAATTTAATTTAGCAGAGAAAATAACGAGCTGAAGATCTTTGCCCGAACCCGACGGGTTCGGGCGGATTCGGGCTTCATTTCTAACATTTTACACGGGCTTGGCTCCGCCTTTACACGGTAAATGAGCTGTCAAGTTCAATGCTGACCACGCTGAACCCATTTACAGTGGATTTAATAATTTCCTCAACAAAAATGGCTAATCTTGGTGAGTAAAGGTTTTTTAATTTATAACTAAATATTACTTAGTATTAAATACATAATTTAGACAGAGGATATAGACTAATGTTGGCATTAATGTAAAGAAAGTGCCGAAGCAAATACCACAGAACCTTTATCCTAATTTCGTTATTCCCAAATAACCATCTTATTCAGAATGTATTATCTTAATTTAATTCGTTACGAAATAATTGTTTTTATTGGCATGTTGGCCTATAATGTATTGCATATGCCTATTTAGAACGAGATGTTACGATGTTACAGATGACTTATTTTTTTTCTTTGTTTCAACTTCCAAGTGACGTGTAGCCCAGTTAGTCATTAATAAATAATGTTAAAACCTGTGTAAATTACTCATTCTTGATAAAAGCTGTTTGCGTGCGCAAATTTAAATAATGTATGGCTGTAAACGGGTTCGTTCTTTTAAAAAGCTGTCAATCTAAATATACTTTCGGGTTCGATTACAGCTCTATTTTAGATAGCAAAAATCTAAGAAATGGCATAATTTATCAGGAACTCGCGAAGGAAATGTCCAACAATGGTTATGACAAGACGTCCTCCGGAGTAAATGACGCGCTCAAACTATACGTGTTTCAAAAAAGAGAGTTATCTCGCAACGGTGCCGGAGGGAAAATAAAAGCAAATTCGACCTTGATGAGATGGATCCTCGGCCAAAGAACCCTTAAAGACCACTTTTTTTACGTTTTTGGTATTAACGGTTTTTTTAACGCAATTCTGCGATGACGTCACGTTGGGGAGAAGTGGAGAAAGACTCAGCCAGAGCCATAGAGATAGATGAGACATTTATTGCTGTTTAATACTTATGTATATAATTTGGAAATCATATATACATCGTAGGAAATATATAATGTGTTATACTGCAAAGTTACCTTGCTAATTATTATTTATGATATATGTGGAGATAAATAAAACTTCGCAAATCTGCTGATTTGATCCATTCATGTCCTGACCACCAGGCAGGGCCGGATTATCCGATGGGCATTATGGGCACGTGCCCAGGGGCCCACGCGCAGTCAGGGCCCAAGTGACGGGAGAAAATACAATGTAAAATCTAATTGTTAATTATTTAGATAAACTAGTTAAGCGGAAATAATCCCGCGCTGAATCGAGCGGACTGTGGGTGGCAGTAGTCTTCATAGTTTAAGTTCGGAATGAGTGAGAAAAGCAGCAGTGCACAGTTGATTTATCAGACAATCCATTACTTTTCTTCATTTATCCTGAATATGTGAATGTCCTGTAAATGACGCGAATCAGTGCTGCTCTGACAGCCTGGTAAAGTAATCATTTGTATAAGAAATCATTTGTACTGCGTATGTGTCGAACGGAGCCGTCTGCGCTTGTCCGTGGTTTGGAAGCTGCGCGGGAACGCGAGCGCGACAAAGACAGACGGGGAAAGTTTGTCGTATTTGCCCAGATTGCCCTTCCTCCTCTGCATCTGTGCGCAACAGTGAAACACACATCGCCAACAGACAGACAGATAGGCAGGAGCTCTTCACACAGGTCGTATTCCAGCTGTGTTTTTCTTGACTTGTGGGGAAGTCAGTGGAGATCAAATGACATAACTACCAGTACCTCAGTTTTACAGATCATTATCCAAAAGACAATTGTTGTCTTGCTAACATGACTCATAATACGTTTTCTAAAGTGTAGATAAGCCAATAGTAACAGGTTTTAGTTTAAAGTTCAATACTTTTTGAAACAGTTTCAGCTGCTTTATTTTTTATTTTGTCAATCTATCTGTAGTTTTTTCCCCACTTTTTTGCAGCATTTTTCCTGCGAAATTAACAATATAGCAGCAACCCTCCTTTTTTAGTTTAGTGTAAAGATGTGTTATTTTAACAACAAAAGAATTAAAAAGATTTACTACCACGTGCAAAATAAACAAACACATTATTAGTGAAACTGTACCCTCTCCTTGGCGCAGTCATTTATTCTAAATATATTTGAAACTAGTAGAACAGAAAACATGCACATTTTTGGCAGTATCATTTGCTGTCTTCTGTTCTTGTGATAAACACTTTGTGTGAACTGATTATTTTGTATTTTATAGAAATCTGTAGAGTATGAAACAGTTGGGTGTGTGTGAAGGAATTAAAATAAGGAAGTTGTGTCAATATATTTAATCTTTTGTTTAAAAAAGAATTAGGCCTAAGAGAAGTGCCCTTTTTTCACTTGAGCATCTGCCCCCTGTGCAGGTCCCTGCTTGCAACAAAAATATCTACATATATTGATACTGTCCTACAGGTAGTGTTTCTAACAAAAAGAACCATATATATATATTAGGGCTGTCAATAGATAAAAAAATTAATCTTGATTAATCGCATGATTTCATGAGTTAACTTGCGATTAATCGCAAATTAATCGCACATTTTTATCCGTTCTAAATTTACCCTAATTTAACACTTTTCAGGTTTTTAATACTCTGATCATATATACATATATAGATGCTTTATGCAAATGTATGTTAACAACAGCCTGTTTACATTTTTAACAGAACCATCAAGCCATTGTTTTGTATATGCATTTTCCTTTAAGAAGAATTTTCTTTCTCCATTTTTATTTGATGCTGCATCATTTTTGACATGTGCTGTCAAATTTAGTCGAAATTAGCAAATTTTCAAAGAAATTGTTGTTCATATTTTGACATTCTCTATTAAAACATAGAACAATGCATGATTTGGTGGAATATAACAAAATATGACATAACTACACCTGTTTTAAGTTGAAAGAGTCAGCAAAGTTAAATTACCAGAAAAATCACCACATCCATACATTAAATTACCACATCAATACCTTAAAATCACTGATAAAACTATAAGATTTAGCACACACAAAGCAAAAACATCATCAATATATGTTAAACTTTTTTTTCTTTTGTTTGATTGACATTGTGACAGACTTAAAATCTAAGTGATCTAATATAATGTTACACATCAGATATTTTTACCCAACAGTTAACCAAACATTTACTTAATACATAACAGATTATAGATCCTACCTGCGTGAATTCTTATCAAAGCAAATATTTGTAAAACTTAAATTTTGTGTAGATGTCTATATATCCGGGTCGCGCACTCGCGCGTCTGTGTGCACGCGCTTCAGATATCAGTCAGTCAGCGTGAGGAGATCGCTTTTGAGTCTTGTCGCTCTTAATAACTCTTTAACAATAATCAGGTACCTCTTAATGACTCTTTTAACATCAAGCAAGTCCTGCAGTCTATTTTCTAAGTCATGCATAAAAGCGAAACCAAAATGAATTGAGACGCATCTTTGCATTAGATTAAGCATTAGGAGGACGGGAACGTTACACCTCTCAGACGTATAAATATAGATCATTTCAGATGTCCAACGAGCATTTAGAGCATTGGATTTGCTAGACGATTTGGTTAATGTTCTTATTTCTATGAAAACCTTTGAATCATTTAGACAGGATCCCATTTGTCTGCGTCTCTGTTCATTCAACTATGGGCTGGACCAAGGGTCAAACAGAATTGCGCGTTGCGTTAATCGGCGTTAATAAAATTAGTTGCGTTAAAATGAATTTGCGTTAATTTTGACAGCCCTAATATATATATATATATATATATATATATATATATATATATATATATATATATATATGTTTGATTGTGCGCGTGGGGGGCCTACAAAAAATTGTGCCCAGGGGCCTCCGAATTCTTAATCCGGGCCTGCCACCAGGCTAGAGATTTTTAAACATCCTTAATCCACACTTACTAGTCTATCAAATAATATCTCAAATATATTGTTTTGTGAAATAAAAGGATGCTTTGTTATATTGTTTATGCGGTTATAACGAATCACACGATCATTTTATACGCAGCAGCAGTCAGCAGCTGCAGCACACTCGGATCCGACCGCATACATACTGTAATAAACAGGCGTTCGGCGGCTTTTTACATCACGACAGGCTATGCCATTTGAGGAGGAACCGCTCATTGATCACCGTATTTTTATAAATCCTGTACATGTTTGGACCTGCCGAACAGGTTGAGCACTTTTATATACTTTATTGAGCAGAGAGGCTGCCTGCACAGTTTGACCAGCGGGCTGCGGGAACCGGCGCACATCACGCCGCCAGACGGTGTTGCTAATATAACTCGAAATGTATAACTATTATCAGATCGGCCCGGGAAAGTCCCGACTCTCTCGATTGCCATTCCGCTACTGGCTGTAAGAAAGTGAGTGCGTTTGGTTCGCTGGTCCCCGCGAACAGACGTGACGTGCTTCACTCACCTTCCAGGATTAGAGACATGCTGCCAAAACCGTTTGTGCTGAAGATCGCATAAAGTTACACCCATTTCAGGCAGGATCATGGACCCCCTCAAGCCAGCATGCACGAGTATGTTAATTGTTTGTTTACTTTTTACACGAAGATATGCTAACCTTATGCTATCTGGCTGTCTGCCTATCTCTCTATACTAGCCTATCCATCTGTCTGTCTGTCTATCTATCTGTCTGTCTATCTTATCTATCTATCTATCTGTCTGTCTATCTATCTATCTATCTATCTATCTATCTATCTATCTATCTATCTATCTATCTATCTATCTATCTATCTATCTATCTATCTATCTATCTATCTATCTATCTATCTATGTATAATGTATGTATGTATTTATCTATTATCTGCGCTATCAGAACTGTACTTTACTCGTCTTTCTATAGTCATTCTCAATGCTCTCAAGGCGGCTTTGGTCAATTCTCTCCCCAGCGTGACGTCATACAGTGCGTTGTGAGGGAAAGGAGAATCATTGCAAATTGCTGTACTTTTTCATACTTTTTCGGGTTTTGTGATACCCAACAAGATAAAATACAATGGATAACAGTTTATTATCAACAAGCAAATTGCACAAATTCGTTGAAAAATTTTACCTGCAAAACGCCCTTTAATTTTCTTCTTAAAACGAGAAGATTGTAATTGTGCTGGCTTCGTTGGGAAAATAACTTTAATATTGCAAAAAGAGCTCCGCTGTTGACTACACTGTTGTTGACATCCATGTTTAACGTTAGCTACTTCCGCAAACAATGAGTGACATCGTTGACCGTTGAGTACTCTTCTGCGCATGCGAGTCACTTCTGGGTCATTTCACATTCACACAGGAGATCACAAAAGGTTACATTTAATTGGAAATGTGAACGGCCTTGCAAAAAAAGCAATTTTTTTCAAAAAATCAGAATTGAGCATTAAGCCCTGCAGTGTGAACGTAGCCAAAGTCTCATAACCTAAACATGAGATTAGGAGCATCAAAGTTTAATGTTGATTTCAAAGTTTAATGTTGACATAGTAAATCATAAAAAAATTTGACTGACATTTGGGTACTAATGGGACCTAATCATTGTTTGTGTCCATTTAAGCTCATGAGCTTCAATGAAAAACCTGTAAGACCTAAACCTGATGGTTGCCATTGCATTGATTTATGATCAAATCTGACTCACCTTGAGGAAGAGTCATTGATTTCTCTGAGGAAGTGAGTCAAAGCCTTATGGGATACAACACTTCTGAGTCAGAAGTTATTTGAAGTATTCACAGGCTGCATGGACTCCCATGTGAATACATGTTAAAATGTTGGTGAAAATCTCACCACTGTGAGCAAAATATTTCATAATGCCTGCTCATATACTTATAATCATTTCCCTAATCTCATTTCTTTTTTTTGGCAGCTGCACAGCATTGAGAGGAGCATGTGTCCCAACCACAATTATCATTACTTATCATTACTTTTTATGCTCCTTGCCATCAGTGTTTCCACTCACTTTTTTTCAGATTGGGACTATGCTTCTGCTTTATTGTACAGGGAGCGTAGAGAAATTAAAAACAGCTCCTTGTGGAAAAAAGTATATTAAATTGAAATGAATTATGCAAACCAATGCAGCAGATGAATGCAAATCTTGCGTAACAGATTGAAGGTCGAAGCATTGCATGTGTGGTCTCAGGTGTTGTAGTCAGCCCGCTGAATACTTTCAAAACCTGTGAAGAAAACACAAAGATCTGCATTAAAATGTATTATGCGTTGCTTCCTGATTTTATGCTATATTTAGGAATGGCTTTTTGGCTTCATTATCTTTCAAAAATAAAGGTGCTTCATGATGCCATTTAAAGCTCATGTAACACCCTGTTTCTGCATTTCTGATGTTAATCTGGAGTACCTATAGAGTAGTATTACATCCTTTATATCTCCGAAGAGTCTTTAGTTGAATCAGATTTATAAAAGAAAGATTAGCTTTACCGAATCTTTCCGATAACGTAAGAAAAAATGAAGAAGAGTAATACTGCGGGAGGAGCGAGTACGAGTCATGCAACACAATACAACACTGTTTTAACTTATAATTCACTACATGTTTGTGTCATTTATATAATATGCACGCGCATATTTCCAACATAAGACAGAAGTTTTACTTATCGCATGCAACTCATGACCCGCTTGGGAAAATCTAGCGCATCAACCACACAAGCAAAACTCCGCTGCTACCCCGGATAATAAACTATATCCATTGTTTTCATAAGGCTGGCTTTCTTCTCCTTACATCCAAAAACACACGTCTTCTTTCGTGCCATTGTTAAGTTTTGAGATTAAACAAAGCTGTGGCTTGATATGATGTTTGCAAGCTCTTGCGTCTCCTGCTGATTGACGGGCGGGCGGGGTTTTCCGGGGGAAGTGCCCATATAAAGAAGTGATACGTATAGAAACCCCTGAAATGTCAGTTGGACCTGTACTTGAAAAAAAACTTTCTGAAACTTGTACGAACTCTGTCGAAGTGCATTCGGCACAGAAATACTGTGTAACACGCCCAAATGCTTTTTTGACACTTTACCTACGCTTAGCATGAGGAAACAACTCTATAACTGTGTTAATAAGTCAGAATGCTTGAAATACCATTGAAACCCCCCTTTAAAATAACCAATTTTGGCTGAATGTTTCCATAAAGAACCTTTCATATTTGAAGAACCTTTGTGTTTCAAAAAATTTATTTGTAGTGAAAAATGTTCTTTAGATTATGAAAAAAAAGAAATGGTTCTTCTAAGAACCTTTGAATGGTTCTTTAAGGAACCAAAAATTGAAACTTTTAAGCTCATTTACTATAAAAAGTATACTCTAAAAACTCTGGGTTTTTTTAGCCATGGTTGGGTAAAATATGGACAAATCCATTCACTGGGTCGACACTCTTATACACTTTTAAAATTGAGGTGCTTCACGATGCCATTAAAGATTTTCTATCTAAATGGTTCTTTTAAAGTTCCTTTAAAATCTGAAGAACCTTTCTGTTTCACCAAAGGTTCTTTAAGGTTTTAAATATTATAAAAATGTATAAAAGAAATGAACCTTTGACTAAATGGTTCTATGTGGAACCCAAAAAGTTTATTATATGGCATCGCTGTGAAGAACCCGTCAAGCACCTTTATAAATAAACATATTCTGTGTTGTTTCAACAAAAAATGCTGGGTTGTTTCAAATATATTTTCTTTTTTAATTTATTTTTTGTCAATTTTTGCCTTTATTTAATTGACAGTATGTAAGTAGAAGACAGGAAAAGATGAAAAGAGTGAAAAGAGGGATATGCCATCGACAAAGGACCTCGAGCTACAATTTGAACTCGCGTCTGCACCATATGTCCACCCGCTGCCCACTATACCATCGGCTCTGACTAAATATTAATATTTTCCAGGTTAATTTAAACTCAGTTGTTCTCAAGTTTTTTGTAAGCACCCTAACCCCCCGTATAGGGTGCATCTCTTTGTGGCTCCCACAAAGAAAAAAAATTACATAAAACTACCTCAAACTTATTTTTAGAATTAAACAAAGCATATTAAATTATATTATAATTATAATGTATTTTTAAAATGTCATAAAACTGGGGACCATCCTGGCACCATTTCGTGCCCCCCACTAATTTAAAATATGCACAGACCCAACTGTGGGTTGCAACAGCCCATCATTTTTAGTGTGGAGAGTACATGGACTATATTGCAGAAGTTGTGCCAGTAGATTGTTGGTGCTATTGCAAGAAAAACTGATAAAAGTTTCATCATTTAATATAGCCAGTAGGCTTTGTTTTCCACATCTTTTCGGAAAATGACATTCTTGGAAACGTTCCTGGTGTTTGCCGACATTATAACGGCTGGCAAAACACTGTTGAACTTTCAGGGTCTTCAGATCAGAAGTTTTTTTTATCTCAGCGCCTCATTATTCCCAAAACAAATTAAACCGTTTCTGAAAGCATTTTCCCTTTTGTTATCTTGCTCTCTGTGTGATTTATGGTGTCACTCATCTTCAAAATCTTCATGAATCCAATTTGCTTAGGCAGTGCTATTCTTGTAGACTTCTATTGTCTTTCTTTCCTGGAGAAACAGTGGCTTTGTCTTACGTAAACACACATTACGTCTAAAAGCTTCCCATTTCTGGTTGGAAATATGGCACAGCAATTTTTAGTTTTGACTGTTTCTGTGGAAATGTGCTTATATAAAGTTTCTATCCAATTGGCGGGATATTGCTTGTGGTGGGGCAATCGTGTGATATGATATGACATCTTCTAGGGATTGTGTACAGATTTCAGGAACTGCTAAAAAATATGAGACTATATGCACTCAGACTCTCCAGAAGGAAACCATTTATTGCAGCAGCTTTAAAGGAGATCTCAGATGTGATTCTGGCTCTGTCTGGCCCTGCATGTCTTTCATCAGGTGTTTGAGATGTGTCTCACTGATTGTTTTTTTACATTGCTGATGCACAAAGCTATGCATTGCATTACATCTTTTATGGGGCAGTATCCGGATTTAAAGGAATAGTCTACTCATTTTCAATATTAAAATATGTTATTACCTTAACTAAGAATTGTTGATACATCCCTCTATCATCTGTGTGCGTGCACGTAAGCGCTGGAGCGCGCTGCGACGCTTCGATAGCATTTAGCTTAGCCCCATTCATTCAATGGTACCATTTAGAGATAAAGTTAGAAGTGACCAAACACATCAACGTTTTTCCTATTTAAGACGAGTAGTTATACGAGCAAGTTTGGTGGTAAGCGGATTTAAAAGAGGAACGATATTGTATGGCGTAATAGCACTTTTGGGAGTACTTCGACTCGGCGCAGTAACACCCTCCCTCTCCCATTATGAGAGTGAGAAGGGGAGCGGACTTTTCAGGCGAGTATTAACTACTCGTCATAACTACTCGTCTTAAATAGCAAAAACGTTGATGTGTTTGGTCACTTCTAACTTTATCTCTAAATGGTACCATTGAATGAATGGGGCTAAGCTAAATGCTATCGAAGCGTCGCAGCGCGCTCCAGCGCTTACGTGCACGCACACAGATGATAGAGGGATGATTCAACAATTCTTAGTTAAGGTAATAACATATTTTAATATTGAAAATGAGTAGACTATTCCTTTAAAAGCACAATTTGTATGCAAATATACCACCTATTTACTATATAAATGATAATCTGTCTGTGAAATTCAGGTTAAAGTCGAAATCTAATGATGAGATTGGAGCATCGAAGTTTGATTTCAGACACTTTAATTTAATTAGATTATTATGTATGAGTTTATGTAGAAAACAGTGAATCACAAATTGTGACTTAGCTGAGTTTTCACAGGCAAGGTCGCAGTTTTCCTTATTATGTGTTACTGAACAGCTTGGTTGTCAAGATGTTGACTTGAATGATGAAAATGCTAGGTTATATTTGCTTTACCTGCCTTTCATAACTTTTTATAACATTACAAGGGTATGATTAGGAAAAACGTCCATTTATATAATTGTTTAAGAACTTAAAGGTGCCATAGAATAAAAAACTGTATTTATCTAGGCATAGATGAATAATAAGAGCTTGGTACATATAATGACATCGTGAGCCTCAAACATGTTTGTTTTCTAATTTTTATGTAAACCTTGTGCATGCAAAAGACTGCTGGAAAACAGGCCAATCTCAACACAACACTGACTGTGACATCACAGATGTCGAGATGTACACCCCAACATTAAATTACACATTAAATTAATTACAAAGGTTAAAATGCTAAAAACAAAGCTGTGACTGCTGAGTTAGCGCTAAATGCTAATTAATGCTATAACATTTAGACTGAATTTCTACTATTGACGTTATAGTTACATTTTGCAGGTCCATACTAAAAAAAACACAAACTTACTACTCAGAAACGTCCATTAACAATCTCAAAACAATTAACTGTTCCCTAAAATCTGTATTTTTGTCTGATTCAGGCTCAAACATATAAGGTTTGGTTACTATTGTGAGCTACTGACATGAGCCTCAGAGCAGAGCTCAACATTATTATTTATGACCAAATTATTCATGACCTTCCAAATAAGGCAAAAATAGACCAATTCATTCAAAGGACAAATCCTAGGGTTGTAAATGGACATGTAAAAACGTTTCTGGATAATTTTTGCACTTAATAAAGTTACTTACAGTCTATGTAAATATCAAAGAACAATTTACCATATTATTTCAATGCATTCTTTGGTACCTTTAAATTTAATAACACAGAAGTAAATAATAACGGTACGTGTATTCGAACCGGACCGTTTCGGTTCAGGGCTTTCGGCACGGTGCACACATGCACCGAAAGTCCGAATGCATTTAGTGTGCGCCTGTGCGGAACATAATACGTGCGTTTCCGCACGAACATATTAAGTGGCGGAAGTCTCCTCGTTCAGCGCAAGTCTTCTGTCAAACATATAACATAATTCGGCCCGCAGAAAGATTTTTATTTACTTAGTTGTATATCCGTTTGATTATTGATGTAAACGTTTACGTGTCGTATCTAAAAGCGAATGTTAAACGCGTGTCAATGCGCTGCTTTGTTCTTTCAAAAGTGCGTGAAAGGGTTGCGCGTCTTTCGTTGCTACGCAATAATGAGACGCGCTTTCTGTGACAGCGAGAATAAGGAATACGTGATCAGATTTTTCATCTGCATATCACGTCAATCATATCATTGTCACAATGCGATCAGCTGGTCGGGACACGGAAGAGCTGTAACCCGGGCTTACTCAGCTGTTACTCAGCTGCGGAGGGGTTCGTTAGTCACAGGCAGCTTACATTGACGAAACAAGCAAAGATTAGGAGAAACGTGCAAAAGATCAAAGATGGCTATGTATGCAACTCACTAATCTCAAAATGAGTGTATAATAAGTATATCATCATGTTGCTTGCTATGCAGTTACACATAGAGCAGTAATATTATTTTATACAGAGATGGTACATAGCCAATTCAATACTGTGAGGTAAACAATCCAAAATAAATCAAAACAGAACATTTTTGGTGGCAAAAATGTAGGCTAATTGTTCATAAATGTATTCAGGAATTGAATTTGTTAGTTCAAGGTTTTAGTAGAAAAAGTTTAAGAAAAGGTTAAGAAAAGAGTTACCTTCTGTTATAAGATAATGTAAAAAAGAACTTTGCAGTAGTATTTTATTTATTATTTTTTCATTTTATATATTTTTTATATGTTATATTTTAATAAAAAGTGTTTAAAAAAAGTGTAAACAAATTGTAAAAAAAGTTTATAGTAATAAACAACCTGCAGTTTAATGTTTGCAATTTTCCCTTACTGTACCGAAAATGAACCGAACCGTGGCTTCAAAACCGGGGTTCGCACCGAACCGTGATTTTTGCGTACCGTTACACCCCTATAAAACATATCTATTAAAACATTGAAAAACATTCCTGATCTGTTTTCTATCAAAACTCCCTTCACATTAGCTCCGAATCTAACCTGTTTGCCTGCGAGACAGTGAAGACAGATATCTGACAGCTACAGGTCATTACACTTCCTGCGAAAATGTTAAATCCATCACCACATGGTGCTATTAAATCTGTTAGATGTTGATAACCCTGAAAAACTGAGATATGTATGACCTCAGGGTTTTAAAGTTTTGGGCATTTTGTCACTTTCTGACACGCATATAAAATCCGCTTGTCAGAATGATCAATTCACATCACTGATGATTTTAATTTGTTCAGCAGGACTGAGGAAAAAATGATTTATTCATGTGCTAGAGGTAACAAATGGATTTCAAGTTTTCCATTTCAAAAAATGATCCAGTTGTAAAGCCGCACGTAACCATTTGTGAATGAAATCAGACAGGTGCTATCTCACACGATGCCGTAGAAGAACCTTTTCTGTTTAAATGGTTCTTCAAAAGCACCTTTAACATCTGAAGAACCTTTCTGTTTCAAAATAGTTCTTTAGGTGAAAAAGGGTTCTTCAGATTATAAAAATGTATAACGGAAATGGTTCTTTAAAGCAGTGGTTCTCAGACTTTTCTGTGTGTGGCCCCCTTTGTGCATTCCTTTGCGGCCCCCCCAAAGAAAATTTATGACAAAAACTGTTCTAAAATGTAACATTTTAATTAAACAAAACATATTAAGTTATACAAAGTAGTGCTGTTGGTTAATAGCCTTATTATTTTTAGGTTTAATTACACAGAATTCATGATAAATGAATGTATTTTATAAAATGCCATAATACTGGGGCCCCTCGGCATCATCTCGCGGCCCCTCTGGGGGCCCCGGACCCCAGTTTGAGAACCACTGCTTTAAAGAACCTTTGACTAAATGGTTTACATGCACTGTCAGAAAATGGTCAGAAATGGTCTTAAGCTGTCACTGGGGCGGTACCTTCTAAAAAGGTCCTAATATGTACCATTTAGGTACAGATATTTATTTATTTATATTTTATTTACAAATATAAACTCTTTAGGTGCAAAGTTGTACTTTTAAGGGTACTGCCCCAGTGACAGCTATAGGGACCATTTTTGCATTGAAACCGCATTGCTGTATATCCAGTTAATATACAGTATTGGCTCTAACCTGTGATCAGGTTAATTCAGCTGTTTTTATACAACATTGCAAACAAATGTGACAGATCTTTCGAAAAACCTTCTTTGATTTTTAGCACCACACATGTCCCATTCTTTATTAAATTAAAAATAATAATAAACTGTATTAAAATGTGTGACAATTGTCTTCTTCAATAAAACATTACAAGCCTTTTTTGCCCTGACCTGACGCTTCTAAAAAATAACATTCAGTTAAAATCTACCTTCACTTGACTTGGCTAACCAACAAAAATGTGAGTCTAAACCACAAAAGCATGTCATAAGGGTCAATTTTGTGAAATTGAAATTTATGAATCATCTGAAAGCTGAATAAATAAGCTTTTCATTGATGTATGGTTTGTCAAGGCAATATTTGGCTGAGAAACAACTATTTTAAAATCTGGAATCCAAGGATGCAAAATATTTACATAATCTAAAAAAATGTGCCGTATTGTTTTCAAACCAACACATATTTTTATATTACTTCAATTTCAACTTGAATTTATACGTTGTGTCAAAATGTATAAGGCAAAACTTAAAATAGTAGGTGTTGGACTTTTATTTCTAGTCCGGCATGTTCTTTTGAATGAGGAGATCAGACACGTAATTCAAATCAAATTATTTTTAATAAGTATCTCAAATGAAGTATTACAGAGCTCTGGGTCAAAACTGTCCCTATCTTTACACAACACCAATGCAGAAACAGGTCCCCCGAGGAGCGGTTGATCTGATCTGCCTTTCCCTCTGACCCCAAAAATATATATGTGTGCCGTTGGGTGGGGGCTCATTCAATGGAAAGTTTTACTTCTTTCTTAAAAGTTCACCATGCTATAAACATCTATGACCGTTATTTCACCCTGTCGCCTTGACATCCTGTTTCTCGTTTCCCCAGGTATCTCTGCAAAGCAAAAGTTAAAAAACACACATACATACATACCACACACGACTGCATGCCTCCAAAATCTGCAGACATGACCTTTTAGAGTCAAATGCAATGGATTCATATATAAGCTTTGATCATGCACAACAAATAAGACCAATCATAAACATAACTAATTTCAAAACTATGTGATAAACTGCTAAATATTAATACTCATAACTGCTTTATAATATTAGAAGCAATGCAATTATTAATAATGAAAGGATATACTGATGTGGGAAATGTTCTCATTTTCCTTCATTCCCCCTTTTGATCTCCTTTACAGGAGATCAACCACTGGTTCATCCTCCTCCTAGCAGTGGCATCTGATACGGTGGAGGATCCTTTCCCTCCACCGTCTTCACGATACACCTGTTACACAAAGATCTGATACATGGCATACAACAACATCCACAGTTTACTATTATTGCTGCCGCCACCGCAATAGACATTATCAATGAGGTTATTAGTGCGCTGTATTGTCCAAACCATTTTGTCATCCAGCTATTACATGGGTTCTTAAAGGAACAGTATGTAAGAAATGTATATCAATTAATCATAAAATGGCCCTGATATGTCACTAGGCATTAAGAAATCGTTTTCATTTCAAATACTTATATCACTGACAACAGTGGTCCGGCCAGGATATTGTCATTTAAAAAGTTGAGTTGCAGCCCTCAACTGATGTTTATGTTGTCATTTTGTGTATTGGCCACCAGTTGTGAGATTGCAGTACCAGTTTTCGCCACAAGTTTTGTGATTGCAATACCAATTTTGGCCACAATCCTACATACTGTTCCTTTAATCCCTGAATTTTGCCACTTTATTTCTTTGTTTATTTCAACAGGCACTACCACAAATATATGATTTTGTGTAAATCTTATCTCGGCTTGAAAATATTCTAAGAAGACAGGCACAAACCTTAGAATATAGAATATCGTAAAAGAAGTGAAAAATTTAAATTTGGTGAACATATATTATAAACGTCCTGTAAAATATAGGAAAAGAATTTCCTCCACACACTGTCAAATATAACCAAAATATATTTAATATTCCTCTAAAAACGGTCACGTAATAAAAATGTAAAATATCCCAGAAATAAAAGAATTATAAAACATTTATAAAAGTATAGATGAAGGCTGTAAAATATAGTCAAACTGGATGTAAAATAATTTCAAAACACACACATTAAAAGTAAACTGTTAAGCCTACAAATCTATACCACAATATATTTTAATTCAAGATAAATGTAAAATGTTTTCAAAATGCCTTTGTAAAATAATCCATAGACATGTAAAACAATAGTATTAAAAATACTCCTGAAAGGATATATGAAAATTGTAGAATTTTATCAAATATTTTCAACAATGCTCACAAAAGGATATATTAAAATGTAAGTCCTTTGAAAATCATAAAATATTGTAAACTGGAAAACCCTTGAAAATCACAATATGTAGGAAAATGTAAAATATTTGAAATTCTCAAAAAATAGTCACATGTGAAATACTTGAAACTCATGAAAATGGTAAAATGTAACACCTTTAAAAATCACCAAAAATAGTAAACTGTAAAATACTTGGAAGTTGTAAAATATTCAAATGTAAAATCTTTAAAATCTGAAAATAGAAAAGTGTCAAATATTTGAAAATCATGAAATAGAAAAACGTAAAATATTTGACAAATAGTAAAATACTTCACAATCACAATCTCCTCTTTTTTCCACTTATTATTCCCTTACATACACAGTAATGGTTATTTCAGTGTTTTGGAACTCTTCTTTGATTAAATCCTTTACTTTTTCCCACTCTAATCTATCCAGACCACACCCAATCGTGGGTATAGCCAAGTTTTTTACCCTTTGTTCTTCACAGTGTTTTTTTTTTTTTTTAGTTCTTTTATTGCCTGTCTCAATGTGTCGTATTTTGGAAAATCTTTGGCTTTCTCTTTTGAAAATTTTTTATTTTTGCCCTTCCTGTGTTACCGCGCACTGTCCCACTGTTTCCATTATCAAACTACTTTGTCTACTCCATATCTTTTTCTGAATTCCAATGCTATTCTTTTTCCAAATGCACAATCTTTGCTAATGCAGTGAGCTAATGCTTCATGTTTTGGACTGTTGAATAATCCCCCTTTAGTTCTTTGAGTGTAACTTTTGTGTTATTTTGGGAAATGTCAACCTGCTGTTGTTCTCCTGTGTTGGATTCCCCCTTTTGGTCCTGCAGTTCCTGCAGGTCCAATCTTACCATATCCCTTAGGAGCACCCAATCCTCCAATTGAGTGATTTCTGCATCTGGATATGCATGAGAGATGGTTTTCTGTTTGAAAAACTTGAAACAATATCATTCAGTTTGGTTTATTATGTTCTGTGATCGAGATTTTTATCTGTTCAGGGTGCACTGGGTTGAACGGAACAGGAAATGAACTACCATCAGAAGTTCAAATTGTGTAAATGAGGTCATGCGGTTAAGATTCATGTGTTTAACTTTTCCCTGTCACTTAGGATGGTATACGGTACCGAAAAGGAAACGCAATCCCAGTGCACTCCCAACCTTTTGCAAATCTTTATTCTTAAAATGTGAACCGTTGTCTGAGCGAATTATTCGCGGAAAACCATGACACAAAATTTATTGGTTAATCAAACACTTAATCACCGAAATCTAATCTTCCTTCCCCGTGGGCCATGCCTCTGGCCAATCTGAAAACTCATTCACGAAAACCAAAAGATAACGTTTAGCTTCCACGCTCTCCCCCATGTCTGTGTAATCAATTACCACTTCCTCACCAGGTCCCCGTGGCGGGAAGACACCTGGGGCACATTTCACTCCAGCACGTACATTGTGTATGGAGCATACCCTGCAGTTAGCGATAAATTCTTTAACTGTAGCAGCCAGGTATGGGTGCCACCACTGGTTAAGGTTGGACACGGGTTGTTTGATTCCAACATGTGAGGGGGTGTGTGCTTGAGCGAGAAGGGGTTTTACCATGCTGGGCAGAATTACGGGTCTACCGTCATGCCCTACCCAGCCTGTTTGCGTCCATGCAGCTTCTTTTTGGAGCCACATGGATTTTTCCTCATGCTTTATCTTGTTCTACTGCTATGTTTGGATCATGCAAAATGTCGGTGGTACATTCTTGTGTTGCATTCTGCAATACCATCTGTGTTACGTACCCTGCACCTATCTTTACTGCCATGTCCGCTATCCAGTTACCTTGTGCCGCATCTGAGTTACTGTTATCATTACCTTTGCACTTTATGATCGCCACCTACTTGGGTCTCAAAATAGCTGCTGCTAATGCTATGATGTCTTCCTGATGTTTAATAGGTTTGTTGTTAGCTGCGATAAAACCACATCTTTTCCACTTAGGTAATTCTGTTACTACTGCACCCACTTCATAGGCAGAGTCACTAAAAATGTTAATTATTTTTCCCTCTCCCCACTCCAAAGCCTTTGTCATTGCCACAATTTATGCTCTCTGAGCTGACTGATGTCCCTGTAAAGGTTTTGCTATCAATATTTCAATCTCCTCCTCTTCCAGTGCTGCAATACCTATTCCTGACCTCAGTGTTCCACTCGAATCTCTGAGAAAACATCCATCTGAAAACACCATAACTCCCTCCGTAATGATGTGTGTCAACAAATCTGGTCTAATTTTCTCTTCCCTTTCCACGGTCATACAACAGTCATGGGGTTCTCCTTCTTTCCAATATGAGGCCATGTTTATGCCCTCATGTGTGAAAACTAGGGCTGTCAATAGATTAAAAAAATTAATCTAGATTAATCGCATGATTTCATGAGTTAACTGCGATTAATCGCAAATTAATCGCACATTTTTATCCATTCTAAATTTACCCTAATTTAACACTTTTCAGGTTTTTAATATTCTAATCATATATACATATATAGATGCTTTATGCAAATGTATGTTAACAACAGCCTGTTTACATTTTAACAGAATCACCAGCCATTGTTTTGTATATGAATTTTCCTTTCAGAAGATTTTTCTTTCTCCATTTTTGTTTGCTGCTGCATCATTTGTGACCTGTGCTGGCAAGTTGAGTCGGAATTAGCAAATAAAAAAATAGTTGTTCATATTTTGACATTCTCTATTAAAACATAGAACAATGCATGATTTGTTGAAATAACAAATTATGACAGAACTACACGTGTTTGAAGTTGAAAGAGTCAAATTACCACAAACATTTCCACATCCATACATTATATTAACACATCAATACCTTAAAATTACTGGTAAAACTAATAGATTTAGCACACACAAAGCAAAAACATCATCAATGTCAGTGGCGAACCGTGAGTACTTCAGCTGGGCCTTCAAAATATGCAATGAAGTGCAAATGCCTCTCCATGCGCAATTACGCATGGCGCAATAAATGAAAGTCACAAATTTAATGAATAGGTTCTACTTACTACACCGCCTTAATTCTTAAAAACAGGAAAATGGAGACAAGTGAGCATTGGGGAAAAAACACCAAAATAAATTGAGAGTAGTTTGTTTTTCATAAATTTTAAAATTCAGAATATAATACTAGGCTATTCGTATTTCGTTAAATCATACAGTGAACGTGTAAAAATTCTGAGCACGCAAAGTTAAATTACAGAATAGGCATCGTTTGCCTTTAAATGCAGTTTTAAAGTTTAAAATTACTTTAATCTAACTGATAAACACAAATACAGACTCTGCTGCTCTGTAAATTTGCATTTAATTTTTGTTTTTTGTAAATATATATTTAGCTGTAGGATAGCTTGTTAGTCTTTTTTTATAAGGGGAAATATAGCACCCTGCGTTCTCAGTGCACCTCCTTGTGGCTTATAACTGTTATATTTTGCGAACTCGCAAAATCCCTAGCCCGAGCCCCGGTGAATGTTTTTGCATTCTCTGAGATTTAGTTAGGTAATTATATTGTATGTAATTCGGCGTCGGCTGCAGTCATTACTATCCTCAAGTAAAACTGTCAGGAAGTGAAAGTATAATTAAACCCATTATTTTTCTCGTGTTCACGTCTGATATGCGCAGCACAGCTGCACGCGCATCTCTCGGCTGTGCTCTTCATGAGTACCCGCTTAAGTAATTTCGTTTTTACCTCAGCCCTATCAAACTAGCCACAACGTCAATCACGTTTTCTGCCATTTACCTCAACCACTCTCACCGCAGAGATTCGGGCCATTAGACGGTCTATGATTAGGACTTCTTCTTCTTTGGTGTTTTACGGCAGCTCGCATCCAGCTTGTTGCATGATTAGGACTTCATGAAGGCTTACAATGCTTTGTTTTTTACCCGCCCACTTGAAATCAAAGCGTGATTGGTCGATTTGCCCGTCACTCTCCACACCAAAACACATAGCTTGGCCTTCCTTGGGATTCTTGAAGTCCTAACCAATGAATGAGCCAGTTTACCGGGCCTTAATAGAGACAGACGATTCTGATTGGATATGAACCTGACAGTAAGCTTAACGTTAGAACATAGATGAGAGAAAATATATTACATGTATTAAATTAAATTAAATATAAATTTAAACATGTAAAAACATATTTTTATTGAATACTTTATTATTTATTAGTATTATTATAAAAAATATTTTTATTAATTTTTTTAGGCCTTCTCTGAAGGCGTAGAAGGCCCTGAAGGTTCCCCACTGATCAATGTATGTTCAACTTTTTTTTCCTTTTGTTTGATTGACATTGAGACAGACTGCTTAAAATCTAAGTGATCTAATATAATGTTACACATCAGATAGTTTTACCCAACAGTTAACCAAACATTTACTTAAGACATAACAGATTATAGATCCTACCTGCGTGAATTCTTATCAAAACAGATATTTGTAAAACTGTAATTTTGTGTAGATGTCTATATATCCGGGTCGCGCACTCGCGCGTCTGTGTGCATGCGCTTCAGATATCAGTCAGTCAGCGTGAGGGGATCGCTTTTGAGTCTTGTCGCTCTTAATAACTCTTTAACATTAATCAGGTACCGAACTTGATGACTCTCTTAATGACTCTTTTAACATGAAGCAAGTCCTGCAGTCTATTTTCTAAGTGATGCATAAAAGCGAAACCAAAATGAATTGAGACGCATCTTTGTATTAGATTAAGCATTAGGAGGACGGTAACGTTACACCTCTCAGACGTATAAATAAATATCATATCCGATGTCCAACGAGCATTTAGAGCATTGGATTTGGTAGACAATTTGCTTAATGTTCTTATTTCTATGAAAACCTTTTACTCATTTAGAGAGAGTCACATTTGTCTGCGTCTCTGTTCATTCAACTATGGGCTGGACCAAGGGTCAAACAGAAATTGCGCGTTGCGTTAATCTCCGTTAATAAAATTAGTGGCGTTAAAATGAATTTGCGTTAACGCGTTATTAACGCGTTAATTTTGACAGCCCTAGTGAAAACCAAATTTAGTTGTGCAGACTGTTTTCCAACCGTCTTTGTCTCAGAGTGGAAATTATAAATGATGATTAATTAACATAAGTTACCACAGAGTGTGCGGTGAGTATGGTCAAACAATGTCCCTCACGTGCTCTGCAAGAGGTTAACAGAAGAAAGCATTAGCGAGATCGATGCAAGTATACCATGATTGATTTTAAGTGATTTAATTCAGAGAAGTGTATGGGTTTGGAACAGGTAAAGTTGGAGTTTTAATGATTTGATTGATTGTTCTCAAATCATGTGCCATTCTGAATTTTCCTGTGTTTTGTTTTTCCACAGGCAGAATGGGTGTGTTCCAATTGGAATCATCATACTCTAAAACCCCTGCGGTTAAACAAACCTTCAATGGTATCTTTGATGCCTTCCTCTGCCTTTGGTTTGTGCTTGTATTGAGGCCTCCAAAATTGGATCATCACATGTCAGCTCGAATGAAATTTCTGGGTAATTTTTACAAAAACCTACATCTGTGGGACTCTGTGTCCATAATTGATCGGCAAACTTTTCAACATTGTTTCAGCATCTTCATGATCACTTTTCTCCCTACCATGCGATCTTGTGATCCATTCGTGTTCCAACACTACAGTGTCTGTCTTTTGTTTCTTGTGTGATCAAATAATACCCTGAGCTAGGTGAATATTTTACACCAGGAAGTTGGGTTTCCCTCCAATCTGTTAAATTTATTCCCTTCTTTACCATTGGTCCTAGATCTTTAGCTTGATGTTGGGGATGTACTAATAATGATATATGGGGTGATGCCTCTTCCCTCATTCTATACCATTGTTCCTGTTCGGGGGTAAGTTCTACTATAGCTGCCACTCCCTCTTTGCCTATCATTATTCCTGCCCCACAAATTTCCCATTGTTCTCCTGCAATGTTATCAAATTGTTCTTGGTACCAGTACTCTTGTGTTCTATCATAAAACAAAGTGACATGAAGTGGATCTATTAGCTGAGTGTATGGCGCTAATGATAATTTCCAAGGTTCCTATTGACAGTACAGATCATTCAGGGTGTCCCCTGTGTCCCCCAGAAGCACCCTCCCCCAGTAAATGTCAGCTCCCTGTGGAGAGGTGTTTGCAGAAAGTAACCATTGTCCATGCGTTCTCATTGTGGTCATGATGGAACAGTTCATGGTGATACCATTTTTCATAGTTACTATAATCCCCTCCAGGCTGCATAGGATTTCAGCTCCAAGTTTCACTAGCAAGTCTCTTCCCAACAAATTTGTCGGTGAGGAATATGACAGCAGAAAAGAGTGAGTCAGTGATTGTTTTTTCATGCACTGCACTGTGAGTTCTTTGGAGAATGGCAGTCTAGTTATAGCCCCGGAAAACCCCCTTACTTCAGTGGTTTCGTCTGAAATAAGATTTTTTGGAAGTTCATAGTTCAGTGTGGAGTATGTTGCCCCAGTATCCACCAGTAATTCAACAGGACGTGAGTTCACCTCCAAAGTCAGCAAGGGTTCCGCCCTAGCCCTGCTGAGGTCGTTCCATGGGCTGTCTCAGTACCACTCCCCTTCCCCTCTAATGGACAAAGGGTACTGGGAGTGTGGTCGTGGTGCTTTTTCCACGTTAGAGGCCATGTGTGTGTTATGGCCTCTGCCCCGAGATGGTCTCTGTTGGGCTCCGAGTTCAGGTTGCTGACAATCACGGGTGAAGTGTCCCGGACGACCACAACGGAAACACCCTTCTTGATACTGTACTCTTCCCCTCCCCCTATTGTAATCCCCACCCCTACCTCTATTGGAGTAGTATATTGGTCTTTGGGTGGTTCTTTCCCATTCTACATTTGATGGGTCAGCTTCCTGTTCTTTGTTGTATCTTGGAGGGGTTTTCATTTCCTGAACTACCATTTGTTTATCCTTCTTTTCCCCTTTTTCTTCATTTATTTTAGATCTGGCTTCCTGCAACTGTAATCTTAGCAACTGTTTTTTCAATTCCTCTACTTCCCCTACTTTTTCTTTTTCGTTCGCCCTAGACATGTGATGAAGGAAATGTCGTTCCCAAACCTCACATACAGCACCTGGTAAATCGGGGTTGGCTTTTATTTCATCTTGTACAGATTTAGGAGTCCCTTCCAATACAGCAGCTCTGAAAATTTGTTCCTGTATTTTGTCTGCATGTGGATGAGCCCCAGTGTGCTCTTCCCATTCTCCTTTGCATCGACTCAGTTATGCTGCTGCTGTTTCTTCCCCTTTTGGAGAAAATTTGATATTATAAAGGGTGCCTGCTGGCGCCGGGTACAGCTTTCGCAGGGCCTTTTCCCAAACTGATGCCACTTGACAATATGGGTGGTCATCATATATCCCAACCGTTCCTGCCTCTTGCTCAATTTCCGTCCTACAGTCAGTATCTGTCCCAATAACGCCCTCAGGTCTCCAATCGCCAACGTATGGCCCTGCGTCAAAGTTATTACCTTCCCTTTACATTTACCCCCTCCACTCGTGATATGAGGTAACTTTGCAAGGATAGCTCCCATGTCTGTGAATGACCATGGTTTATATTCTAGGTTTCCATTTGTGTCCGCTAGTGGGCACATATTTGGTATCCCTCGAATGAGACCTAGTTCCCTATATTCCTGTTCTTCTCTTTCCTGTTCTTTCTTTGGTGTCTTTATATTGGAGTTATATTTGCTCTCCTCTCTCATCCTCTTACCCATCCTCATTTCTCCTCTGATTTCCACTGGATATGTTCCCTGATTTTCAACCTCTATCTGACTCCCAGTCTCATCCACTGTTATAAATCTGCTGCTCAATGTTTCTCCTGGGGTGCTTTGTGCTCTGGGCTGAAATGTCCTTTCATGTACTACACTATTCCATTGTTCCCTTATTTCTTTCTCCAGTGTTGCTTTCACCTGTTCTCCCTGCACAGCCAGCTCTTTATGTTGTCTCATCAGCTGAGCTGTCTCTCTCTCTTTCTCCTTAGCTTCGCATCATTTCCTCTCATGTTTCTTCTTACACACAAACCCTGCTTCCTGTACATTCTTTCTCAGAAAGTTGCAGTTTGCATCTCCTTCCTGTATTCTAATTTCTTTCAGACTTAACCTTTTTTTCTTCATATCTTTTCGTTTGCTTCCAATCCTCATATATTTCTTTTAATTTCTGAATTTTCCTCTCCCTATCTTTGTTCTCCCATCGTTCCTTAAGAGTTTTCATTTTATTTTCCCACTGAAGTAGTTCTTACCCTGAATGTGTTGTTTATTCTTCCTTTCAATGTTATTTGATGCCAGTCCTTCTGTAAATACACAAAAGACTCTCACAAAATTATTTTCTGTGTTTTCTTAGTCAAATTAATAATAATCACCTCTTTATCAAAATTAAAGTTCACTTTAATAATATTTAATACTTGCCAGACAATAAAATTCAGTAATGTTAACTTCTTTTTGAAATTAAAATATAATAATATTCAACTCTTCAGTCGATGACGGTTAAAGAGGATTCAAGGCGTTGTCAAAACTTAAAGCGAATTCAATCCAGTAATATGTAATTCTTGTCAAAATTCAAACTACATTCATTATATAATACTTGTCAAATTTGAAATTTAAAATCTGTCAAAGCCCAAAAAATGTAATGATATTAAACACTTGTTCTCTAATCTCTTTACTGATCTCACTAATATTCTAACGTTTTTTCTAAAAGTTACAATATTCTTATTAGAAGTCAAAACAATTTATACAATATGCGTCTCAATCAATTCACAGGCACTGTACACTTTTATGATAACCATGGCTGAGTTTCAAACAGAGTTGGTTGATTTTTATTAAACCCTGTCCCAATACTGCAATCAAAACTATTAGATATAAGTAACCGTTTGAATCTTTTACATTTCAACACTTTATGTCTCTTGTCTATCTCGGACTGGGTTTATCTCTCTTCCGCACGCCTTTTTACCATTGATACTCTATAATATATAACTACTTCAATTTTATTTTTCCAAAATGAAAGTAAAACTACAGCCCCGTAGCGGACAAACAACAGAATAAGAGCACGACTTCTAAAGTGAAACTAAATTACGCTACGAGCTGAAAGTTCACAGTTTTCTCTCCCTTATTTTAGAATCTGTTAAATATGAAACAATCTCTTCTGGTAATAAATTCACCGAAATCAATTCTCAATTTCAATTTATTTTAAAATCAACTACAAATAAACCACTCTTTCTTCCCGAGTCACACCCCGGAATGAAATAAGAAAATGAACATCCACACTAAAATACAATAAACATAAAATATACTGCAGAAACGTCTACTCCTTTAAACATGAAATAACACTAGACAACTCCGGAGAATCACACATTCACACTAATAAAACAAAAATAAAAACTGGATCCGTCTACACTTGTACCGTGTAAATGAAATGATACTAAACAAAATCCCCCAAATACACACAATAGTAAAATATAATATACACAGGATATAAAATATGCTTTTCTACAAATTGAGTTAAAATTTGCTGACAGTAAATTGCAACCACAATAAATTGTCTAAAGACGGAATCCGACGGCTTTTAAAACTAGAAATTTTATTCCAATTTCACTTACAGTAAAACGATTAACAACTGAACACATAAAAACTGAATTACGATTTTACTTATAATAATAGACAATACTCAGATTTTAGGATGCTAAATTAAAATGTACTGATCATAAATCTGACTCAAAATAAAATGTCTTCGTAGAAATAGAAAATTGAATAAAAATTTAAGATATACAATTAAGTAAAAATTACTGATAATAAAATTGAATAGGAAAAATAGAGAATTGAATTAAAACCTAAGATATAAGATTAAGTAAAAACTTTGTTAAAAATATTTCGTAAAAAGATAACACTGAATTGCAATTCACTGGCAGCAAAAATCAATAAAAATATTTATCCAAAGAAGAAGTTGAATTAAAATATACTCACAGTAAAGCTGATAATATACCGGTAGCAAGCAGAGGGCACATTTACAAATAAAACAGCCATTCCGTACAATCTTCAGTAAGTTTCAAATTCCTATTCTTTAGCACAACTTAACAATATTGCTTACAATAAAACTTTTTCAAATACCAATATTCTCTTAGTCTTTTCAACTTTTTCGTGGCTTTCTTACCACTTTCACTTTCTCTTATGCGGTCCGACCGCTATGTTCCCCGTGGTCCCGGACCACTTTCTCGGGTATGAAACCCACTTCAATCTCTATGTATCGCGGTCCAACCGCTCTGTGTTCCCAGAACACTAAGTCCTAATCTACTGCATTCTATTCTCGCGGTCCAACCGCAACGTGTTCCCAGAACACTAAATCCTATTCTACTTTATTCTATTCCCGCGGTCCAACCGCAACGTGTTCCCAGAACACTAAATCCTATTCTACTTTATTCTATTCCCGCGGTCCAACCGCAACGTGTTCCCAGAACACTAAATCTTATTCTACTGTATTCTATTCCCGCGGTCCAACCGCAACGTGTTCCCAGAACACTAAATCCTATTCTACTTTATTCTATTCCCGCGGTCCAACCGCAACGTGTTCCCAGAACACTAAATCCTATTCTACTGTATTCTATTCCCGCGGTCCAACCGCAACGTGTTCCCAGAACACTAAATCTTATTCTACTGTATTCTATTCCCGCGGTCCAACCGCAACGTGTTCCCAGAACACTAAATCTTATTCTACTGTATTCTATTCCCGCGGTCCAACCGCAACGTGTTCCCAGAACACTAAATCCTATTTGTCCTACGCTAACAACGTGGTACGTGTCCACGTTCGGGTCCCGGACCCTAATTTTGGAATAACCCACAGAACACTCGTCAGTGCCGGGTTTCCAATTCTGCGTTCCAAACGCCTCCTGGTCCCGGACCAGTTATAATAATATTTCCTTTCTTTTGTTTTACTATTTTTATTTTATTTTATTTTATTTTAATCGTATTCTTGTTACTTCCCTTTTTATTTTATTGACACATTTAATAGTTCATTTGAGATATACAATTTAGATAAAAATGACAATAATCATTGTATCATTAATTATTCTTCACGACATTTAAATAAAGCAGAATTTTGATATAACAGGTATCTGCTTACCTTTCCTATTTTGCGCAAGTGGAATGTCGAGAAGAAAAATCAATGATGTCGGATTCTCCTCATCACGTCGACGGGGTCACCAATTGTTGGACTTTTATTTCTAGTCCGGCATGTTCTTTTGAATGAGGAGATCAGACACGTAACTCAAATCAAATTATTTTTAATAAGTATCTCAAATGAAGTATTACAGAGCTCTGGGTCAAAACTGTCCCTATCTTTACACAACACCAATGCAGAAACAGGTCCCCCGAGGAGCGGTTGATCTGATCTGCCTTTCCCTCTGACCCCAAAAATATATATGTGTGCCGTTGGGTGGGGGCTCATTCAATGGAAAGTTTTACTTCTTTCTTAAAAGTTCACCATGCTATAAACATCTATGACCGTTATTTCACCCTGTCGCCTTGACATCCTGTTTCTCGTTTCCCCAGGTATCTCTGCAAAGCAAAAGTTAAAAAACACACATACATACATACCACACACGACTGCATGCCTCCAAAATCTGCAGACATGACCTTTTAGAGTCAAATGCAATGGATTCATATATAAGCTTTGATCATGCACAACAAATAAGACCAATCATAAACATAACTAATTTCAAAACTATGTGATAAACTGCTAAATATTAATACTCATAACTGCTTTATAATATTAGAAGCAATGCAATTATTAATAATGAAAGGATATACTGATGTGGGAAATGTTCTCATTTTCCTTCATAGGTTAAATTGACAAAACCAAGTGGTTTTAACCTAAATGTATTTTTGTCTAATGCTACAAATATACCCGTGTGACTTATGACTGGTTTTGTGGTCCAGGGTCACAAATATGGTGCATTTACATTTTTATAAAACAAATTTAACCTGAAACCAATATACAAAGCCACTGCTGTAAAAATGTTTGAAGTAGTGCTGGGCATATATTAATTTAGATTAATGTCATACAAAATAAAAGTAATTTTTGCATAATATATGAGTTTGTGATGTTTGGTATTATTATGTATATATAAATACACACACATTCATGTATGTATTTAAGAAACATTTACATATATATTTATTTATATTTTATATATATTCTATATGATATTTAAAAAATGATATATAAATAAAACATTTCTTAAATGTGTATATATGTATGTATGTGTGTGTGTGTGTTTATACATAATATTTATACATAGCACAAACTCAGAGGTGTATTCTACTTAAGTATTTTAGTTACTTTTTCTAAGCATCTGTGCTTTATCAGAGTGTTGGTCTTGGGAAAAAATTTACTTTACTTTACTACAAAATTTTCACTACTAATTGATTTAATACCTAATTACATAAATATTGTGTACTTTTACTTTTTGAGTAAAAGTACGAAAAGTACTTTTTAGTTAAGTAAAAGAAAAAAATATACTAGATATTTAATGTACTTTAATATTATATATAAACCAAAAATCTGAAAATATGAAATGTAGTGGAGTAAAAATTTTGATAATATGCTTTGGAATGTATGTTTACCAAAGAAAAACACTAATAAAATATGAATACTTGAAAATGTACTTTTATGTAGAAAGTAAAAATACTTAAGTACTGTACACCTCTGCACAAACTCATATATTATGCAAAAATACTTTTATTTTGTATGAGATTAATCTAGATTAATATATGCCCAGTTTAAGGTATAATCAACATGGATTTACAAGTCATTTCAACTTAATTTTTTTATCTTAACTATAGTGAATTGCTGCAACTTATAAAATAAAGTTGATTTAGCTTAATTTATTTTTACTTTATGTTAAGTTACAACAACTCCTCACTAATCAAGTTAAAAAAAGTTTTTTAAACATTAAATTAAACATTTAAGTGCAAAAAAATATTTGAGTGTGTAGAGAATAAATGCATGTGTGATTGACTCAACACCTTTTGCCCTTGAATGACAGATAGACCCAGGGTCTCTTTTATTGTACATTTATTGTGGATTGCATTAAGGCGACAGAAGATGAAGTACAATTTACCAATTCCAATCCTTGCTCATAATAACCTGACACATCCTTATTATCTGAAAATCTTTACAAATCTAGGACAAGGTGAAGTTGTCTGTATATGTATATGAATCATTGTCCCATTATCATGTCTTTGTCAGGTTAAACAAAAGAGACGATCCATTTATAACACTCAGTTTCATTCAATAACACTTTGCTGTTATCAAAAAGCTGCTATATGGTAAATGTTTTTTGGTTGTGAATCGCCTTAAGACCTATTCGTATGAGCACTCACAATAGCCCAAGGCCAAATCCAATCAATGCTTCATAGGAGGAAGTTTCATCGATTCTTATTGTTGAATATGCAGACAGCATCGATCATTGCAAATGAGCCAAAACATGTATTCTGCCTTACAATAAGGTTGTTTTTGATAAGATGAGTTAATGCATTAGCTAACATAAACTATCAATATCTCAGCATTTACTAATACATTTTTAACATTAAAGTTTATGCACAATGAACTAACATGAACTACTGGCTTTAACTATCTTATAATAAATGCTAAAAAAACTTCGTATATATAAGCTGATGCATTTACTAATGCTAATAAATACAACCTTATTGTCAATGCTATGTGCATTTTATTAAACATATATATTTATAAACAGCATTACATTAATGCACATTGCAGATGCTTTTATCCAAAGGGACTTACAGTGCATTCAAGATACATTAGTAGGCTATGTGTACAGTATGTACGTTCCCTGGGAATCAAACTTTTGACCTTTGCATTACTAATGCAATGCTTTAACTGCAGGGCTCCAGACTAACTTTTTTCACTAGGAGCACAGTGGCCCCCAACTGAAAATTGTAGGGGCGCAACCAGAAAATTTAGGGGCACATACCGTAAATTAACATGCTAACCAAATATTCACATTTCTACTAAGTAAAACACTGTATTACTAATAAATACTTTGATGATAGATGCAGAAAGTACAATGTGCTGTTTTAAATTCACTGTCACATCACCAAAAAAGGTCAAATTTACTGGTCACACATGTGCAACTGGATGTAAAATTCAGTGGCACACTCTAAAATTTTGGTGGCAGTCTGGAGCCCTGAACTGTGCTATACAGTTATAAAAAAACTGAAGTGTAGCATTACTTTGAAGTATTGGTCATTTGGCTAAATGTTAAAACAGGATGTTTGGCTGGTGTATAGTACATCTAAAGGCTTAACCTTTAGTTTACATCCCCGATCATTATTTGTTCTTGCCAGTCATGCAGTTGGGGCATTCATATTCAAGAAAGCATTCAATCACACAAAATCTATGAGTCATCTGTTTATACATCAGCAGATCTGTTTGAAAGTATCAACTTTCTCATATATTTCTCGTAGAAGTGCTATGTATTGAAACTTTAAAATCAAGCCACAAAATGTTGATTTGTGAATATCTTTATAGCAGACAGGTTGTGACACTGTTGAGGTCTCAATTGATGATGAAGACTGATTTTCTTTTGAACAAGACAAAAAAACACTTAAAAGTTTTAATTTGTTCTCTATTCAATCTTATTACTGTCTTGGTGAAACAATTGAGATGTGAAAATTGTGTTCAAGGTTGAGTAGCTCCAGTAATAGCATTGTGTTCGGTCCTATTGTCATGCACTCAGCACGATTGCATCTTCTATTCACGTGCGTTCATGCTTCAGTATGATACCAAATCTCCTAATGCATTAATACTGACCGGACCGCATGCGCCAAACTCTAGCGGAGTTTCCTAGAAACCTCTTTAAACCACCCACGGTCTGTAACCCAGTACACAGCTTGCACATTCATTATCATCAGCTTCCATTTAGTTCACATGTGTTCAGTAATTACTTCCTTTAGTGAAGGTGCATTGACACAATTGGTGAACGTTTGTTTTCTTGGGTGTTGATAGATTCTTTTTAATTGGAAGTCATTCACAGCATGCACAATGAATGCAATATTCTTTATTATACATTAAATACATGTCTGGGAAAAGCTTTTTCTTCACAAAAGAGACTTTATGAAATATGCATGGTCACAGAGATTGAAAAATGCGCTTACTTGCAGTGAACTTACATTACATGTATATGCCAGGCAGTGTGAAGACCAAATCTTATTGTTGCTCTTTAAGCAAGCTTACTGTAGTGTTCATTCACAATACACAATATTTAACAGATATAAATATGACGTGTACTGATATATGGATTTGAAAGATATGATATTTTAAGATGACCAAAATCCCTTTCAACAAATGTGTATATTTACAACACAAAATAACAGTTACACTGCCAACAAAGAAGCGCTGTGTTTTCACACGAATGCTGTAATGTAATTAAAAATGATTAATAATAGCTCATAGAAAAAACATTACAAAATGAAATGAAGGAATACAAGAACAGGCTCTTCTGAAACCCAGACATTTTATATTTGAATTGCTTGGCCTTTACACGAGTGCATGGGGGAAATAAAAGTTGCAAGGATTTTCTTTTAAAAACATATACTATACATGACCCTGCCTGTGAAAACCCAGCTAAAGTCATTTATATTGTGATTTACTGCCTTTATAAAATCATCCTATATAATGTAAAGAACATTCTGTGAAAATATAACCTTGATATTTTTAATATTGACTGAGTGAGATCATGTCAAAGATTCAAATTAATGATTGAAATCAAACCTTGATGCTACAAATCTTATCATTATGAGACTTTAGCCTGGTTTTGATAGACACACTATAATAATTCAGCATGAAGTTAAACCAACTTGGATTGCAAGTCAATTCAACCTACACTGTAAAAAATGTGTTTAATCAACTAACTATTATTTATCTTGACTAGAGATGAGTTGCTACAACTTATAAAATTAAGTTGACATATTCTATATTTTATAAGTTATAACAATTCATCTTTAGGGGTTGTGCACACCAAAACTTTTAAACGAGGCTGAAAATGCCTTGAGGATGCCGAATGCCAGCTGTTTTTCAGCTGAGTGCCAGCTTTCTTCAGCTGAGCGCTTTGGTAGCTGTGATACTTCAGCTGGGAGCCGGTTGGTTGCTGTGATATAATGTCCCGCCCCTCCTCCACTGTGATTGTACAGCCGTGTGGGAACTGACATTGACAAGCAGAGCTTTTCACTCGAAGTTGAATATTTTTCAACTCTCAGCGCTGAGCGTGGAAAAACCGCTGAGTTCCGGTTTTCAGTGCGGAAGAAAACCGCTAGCTGCTGGCTTTTTTGAAAACGCTGAGCTTCCATTGAAAACAATTGAAAACATGCGCCGGCCGCAGGCGTAAAAGTTTTGGTGTGCACGCCCCCTTAAGGGTTGTGCATACCAAAACTTTTAAATGCAGCTGAAAACATCTAGACAATGCCGAATACCAGCTGTTTTTTCAGCTGAGTGCCAGCTTTCTTCAGCCGAGTGCTTTGGTAGCTGTGATACTTCAGCTGTGAGGCTGTTGGTTGCTGTGGTAATGTCCCGCCCCTCCTCCACTGTGATTGGACGGCCGTGTGAGAACTGACATTGACGAGTGGAGCTTTTCACCCAAAGCTGAATATTTTTCAACTCTCAGCGCTGAGCGCGGAAAAACCGCGGAGCGCCGGCTTATTTGAAAAACACCAAGCTTCCATTGGAAACAATTGAAAACATGCGCCGGCCGCGGGCGTAAAAGCTTTGGTGTGCACGCCCCCTTAGTCCAGATAAATAATCAACATGATCTCACAAAGTTCCGTGGTATAGTCACGGAATATTTCGCAAATTTTTCCATTGCATTGTCACGGATCTCCGAATTTTTACGTGGCCATATCATGGACTTTCTTTTCCGTGTCATTGTCACGGATTGATTACTCAATTGCTTTTTCCTATTTTCAAACCATTGTCGCTTCGGTTTAGGGTTAGATTTAGTGTTTGCGTTAGGATGTCACGTTAAGTATTGGTTTATACTAGTTTTCCTAATTTATTCTTTTATATTTTCTAAATTTTAAACCATTGTCGCCTGGCGTTAGAGTTGGGTAAGGATGTCATTTTATGTAAATCCAACCCTAAACCGAAGCAACAATGGTAAGAAAATAGGAAAAACAGTTGAGTAACCAATCCGTGACAAAGACACGGAAAAGAAAGTCCGTTCATTTTATGTAAATCTAACCCTAAACCGAAGCGACAATGGTAAGAAAATAGGTTGAGTAACCAATTTGTGACAATGCCACGGAAAAATTAGCAAAATATTCCGTGAATATACCAAAAATCTGTAAATCTGAGTTGATTAAACAGTGATGTACTTTTTTACATTTTGACCTGTTATAAGTTGACATAACTTAAAGGGGGGGTTTAATGGTATTTCAAGCATTCTGACTTATTAACACAGTTATAGAGTTGTTTCCTCATGCTAAACGTAGGCAAAGTGTCTAAAAAGCTGTTGGGCGTGTTTCAGAGTATTTCTGTGCCGAATGCACTTCGCCAGGGTTCGTACAATTTTCGGCTAGATTTTTTCTATTACAGTTCTAACTGACGTTTCAGGGGTTTTCGATACGTATCACTTCTTTATATGGGCTTCCGCCGGAAAACTTCCCCCGGAAAACCCCGCCCAGCCGTCAGTCAGCGGGAGACGCTAAAGCTTGCTAACAGCTTATCACGCCACTCAGCTTTGTTTAATTTCAAAAGTCAACAATGGCACGAAAGAAGAAGTGTGTTTTTGGATGTAAGGAGAAGACATCCAGCCTTATGGAAACAATGGATATAGTTTATTATCCGGATTAGCAGCTGAGTTTTGCGTGTGTGTTTGATGCGGTGGATTTTCAGAACCAGGTCATGACGAGTTACACGTGGTAAGTAAGACTTCTGTCTTATGTTGGAAATAGGCGCGTGTATATTATATAAATGACACGAACATGTAGTGAATCATAAGTTAAACAGTGTTGTATAGTGTTGCATGACTCGTACTCGCTCCTCCCGCGGTATAACTCCTCCTTCTTCATTTTTTCGTACGTTATCGGAAAGATTCGGTAAAGCTAATCTTTCTTTTATAAATCTGATTCAACTAAAGACTCTTCAGAGATATAAAGGATGTCATACTACTCTATAGGTACTCCAGATTAACATCAGAAATGCAGAAACAGCCTGTGTTACGTGAGCTTTAAAAAAAAATCAAAAAATCAAATGGTTAACCTTAATTTGTTAATAAGTTAACCTTAATAAGTTAACGTAACATAAAATTTTACAGTGCAGGGTCACTTATGCAAAATCAGAGCTAGTTTTAGTTTTTATTTTATTTTAACTGAATTATTTTTTGAATTAGCCTTTTAAAAAATTTTTTTAGTAATTTTTCTAAAAAGTTTTCTAACTTTTTTTGTTTTTATTTATTTACTTACACTAATATCGCTATTTATGTTTATATGTAATTTATTTTTATTTCAATTTTAGCTTTTTTAGTTACTAATTTCAATTGTAATGCCTCAACTTAAAGCTTTTTGGGGTGGTTTCTCGGACAGGGATTATCTTAAGCCAGAAACAGGCCTTAGTTTAATTAGGAAATAGAAACATTACTTGTGTGCATTTTGAGGCAAAGATAAAGGCACTGATGTATTTTAAAATGTCAGTGCAAGTTGTTTTGAGTTTAGACAGCTCTTACGTTTATTTTAGTCTAGGACTAGTCAATCCCTGTCCGGGAAACCTCCCTTTTGAGTTTATAACTTCTAATTTAGTTTTTGTACTATACTGTTAAAGGGATAGTTCACCCAAAAGTGATAATTCTGTCAAAATGTTGTTTTAAACCTGCATGAGCTTCCCCATTGTGTCAAACACAAAATAAGACACTGTGATAAATCATGGCAACCACATAGTTGATGGTACCCATTGACTTAAAACAAATACTATAGAAGTCAATAGGTACCATCAACATTTATCAAAATATCTTCTTTTGCATTCAACAAAATAAAGAAACTCATGCAGGTTTAAAACAACATGAAGGTTAGTAAATGGTGACATAATTTTCATTTTTGAGTGAACTATCCCTTTAACGCCTTTATTTGATTTGATTGTAATGAACAGGCAGTTAGTTTAACAAAATCTATATATGTTTTTCCACAGATTATTTGTCTACAGCAAATTATTGATTTTATTGTGATGTGTTGACATAATTGCATCCAGAATGACACTTTTCACAGAAACAATCTATCACATAACTATTTTAAAACAAACTCTTTTAATGAGCGATTTTGCAGGATGCCCAGGGATGTCTTTCAACGGATGCTCATTATAGACATTTTGAACACCATGCCAGTAATCGTGGTTCATTGCAGTCTCCCGGGTTTCCATCAGACCTTCAGCTTTACCTGGAGTCACTGTACAGCTACGGTTACTGGCAGCAACTCCCTGGATGACTGAGACTGTTGAGCTCCATCAGGACCCAAGCGCAGACTGACGCTCCCATCGGCCGTTCCGGGTTCGGCCCGAAAGTCTTTGTGCACGGGCCGGATGGCTGCGATGAACTGCCTCTTGAAGGTCTCGCTGAGCATGATGTAAAGTATTGGGTTGATGCAACTGTTGGCGTAGCCCATGCTTATGGCGATGTTATAGACGTAGAGAAAGGCGAAACTGGGTCGATGCACGCTCAGGTGAGCCAGTTGCAAAACGTAATATGGTGCCCAACAAATAAAGAAGGCCAGGCATATGGCGACGGCCATTCGGGTGACCTTTCTGGTGCGCACGCGCAGGCTGTGCTGTGGGAGCGGGGCCACCGTTGCAGACATGTTTTGGAGGATCTTGAAAAAGACCACGCAGATGATCACCAAGGGCAAGGCGAAAGCCAGCACAAACTGGTAGAGAGTAAACCAGTACGTGTCTGTGGCCGGATTGGGGAGAAGTAGAGCGCATCCCACCGAACCGTCTCGCAGGGGCATGAGACCGGCATACATCCACACAGGTGTGATGGAAAGCAGAGAGAGTATCCAAACGAGCCCGACGACCGCTACGGCCACGCGCGGCGTACGTATGTGGTTAAAGCGAATGGGATGAACCGTCGCCAAGTATCGGTCCAGCGTCATGACGGTCAGGATGTAGGTGCTCACGATTTGGCTGTTGGAGTCCAATGCCGTTATAACGGTGCACATGGTGGCACCGAAACACCAAGAACCGTTTCCCAAAAGCTGATGGATGAGGAATGGCATGCCAAGAAGAAAGAGAAGGTCTGCGATTGACAAGCTAAAGATGAAGATATCAGGGACTGTCTGCTGCGCTCTGAACTTTGTCTTTTTGACAATGGTGTAGATGACAATGCAATTGCCTATAATGCCGACGAAACAGATGACCCCGTAAATGCTGGGCATGAGGACATTGTGGTACTGCTCCTCTGTCTCTGTGAGAAAACACAAGGAGATATTTTCGTAATTTCCAAGCAATTTGTTTACATCGGGCCTTTATCCTACAGCACTAATCCAAATTATTGAATGCATGCATGTTAACTAAGCCTGGTGGGAATTGCATTTGCATAAAAAGCCTGTGCTAAAGAAGAGCTTATGAAAATGATGCACTGTGCACTTGTTTCTTGGTAATATTTCTACCTGACCTTTACTGAACATTATTTCTGGTGTAACATTTTTACCTGCATTAAATCGTTGAGATGAGTTGGACCCATCACTGGAATTATCAGTGGAGGTGACGTTGAAATCCATCCTGAACCTTTGCTGGCAATTGAACACAAATGGACAGCATTTATAGACAGGCTACATTAACATTACGCTCTTAAAAATAAATGTGCTACACTCGTAAAATGGCTGAGTTATTTTTAACCCATACTGGGCACATTTTGGACAGAACACACTGCTGGGTTAAAATTGAGCCAATGCTGGGTCATTTTAACCCTAACTGCTGGGTTATTTTAACTCATGGTTGCATAACAACAACCGAAAATTGGGTCATTTTAACCCAGCATGTGTTCTGTCCAATATTTACCCAATATGGTTAAAAATATACATTTTTAAAGTGTATAGAAGAACAATTGTTGGCTGTATGGGTCCATAAACATTTAAAGGATTAGTCAATTTTCTTTAAAAAAATCCAGATAATTTACTCACCACCATGTCATCCAAAATGTTGATGTCTTTCTTTGTTCAGTCTAGAAGAAATTATGTTTTTTGAGGAAAACATTCCAGGATTTTTCTCATTTTAATGGACTTTAATGGGCCCCAACAACTCAGCACTTAACATTTTTTTAAACTGAGTTTTAAAAGACTCTAAAGGATCCCAAACAAGGCATAATGGTCTTATCTAGTGAAACGATTGTCATTTTTGACAAGATAAATAAAAAATATGCACTTTTAAACCACAACTTCTCGTCTATCTCTGGTCCTGTGATGCGCCAGCGCGACCTCACGTAATACGTCATGACGTCAAGAGGTCACGGATGATGTATGCAAAACTACGCTCCAGTGTTTACAAGTGTGGAGAAAGAGGACCGTTCCGACGTTGTTGTATGTTAAATGATACTAATAAATGTCTTTGCGTCAGTTTATTGTTTAAAATAGTCCACTAAAAGTGCGTTTCATATATGTAACACTTGACCTTTCGATGTCACTCGCTGGCGCGTCACAGGACCGGAGATAGAAGATAAATTGTGGTTAAAAAGTGCATATTTTTAATTTTTCTTGTCAAAAATGACAATCGTTTCGCTAGATAAGACCCTTATGCCTCGTTTGGGATTGTTTATAGTTCTTTGAAACTCCGTTGAAAAAACTGTTACGTGTTGAGTTAAGTGTTAAGTGTTGGGGTCCATTAAAGTCCATTAAAATGAGAAAAATCCTGGGATGTTTTCCTCAAAAAACGTGGTTTCTTCTCGACTGAACGAAGAGGGACATCGGCATTTTGTATGACATGGTGGTGAGTAAATTATCTGGATTTTTTTTAAGAAAATAGACTAATACTTTAAGAAGAATCTTTCTATTGCACAAAACATTCTTTACATTATGAAAAGATAGGAAGGAAATAGTTATTTTAAAATCCTTTGCCTTCGGGGAACCAAATTTTTTTTATGCTATCAGTGTGAAGACCTCTATCTAGCACCTTTAATAATCCTCTGCTAGACTAATCCAATCAAAAATCAGTTCAGTAAAAAAGTAATTTTGTGCATGATCTAATAAACCAGTATGGACTATAGGATAAAATTACTTGAGAGATATGATCACATTTCCAAACATACAGTTTTTTATTGGATATAAAAAAATCATAAATGTACAGTAACAGACATAAAACAGTGTAGATCTATATCCATATCTTCATGTGACAGTCATGTCATTTGATCTATGTCTATGATGTATTACATAAACTATTATCAAAATGTAGCTTTTGTGTTTTTTTCTTTATTATTTTCCTTTTATTAGATTTCCACACCATGGTGATCTCTTAACAATAAAGCTTACAGGGCTTTTTTTTTGCAGTGATGCCATAAAAGAAACATTTCTGATTCTCAAAAAAGCTTCAGTCAACAGTTTCTTAAAGAATCATTTCCTTCATGTCAGAAAAATTGTCAAAAATGGTCCCAAGCTGTCACCGTGGGGCAGTACATAAAAAGGTCCTATTTAGGTACAGATATGTATACATTTGGTAACAGTGTGTGTATTTTTATATACCTTAGAGGTATAGTAATAGGCATACTTTGGTATCTCTGAGGTACTACAATAATATAAACTGTCCTTATCTTTTAATAGCCTGACTCTGCAAAACCTTTCTTTAGGATCGGTGAATGTTTAAGGCTCCTTATGTAACCATACAGCCTGACAAAGTACATCTATTTAGGAGTGAATGGCACTTTGCCGTAAGAGTTTTTTAATATATACGCATATTGCATCTGCCTTACATTTCCAAACCTTCTGTATTGTTTCTAAACCAAAGTTCTGTACAGTACAGATTATCAACTGGTACTTTGATAGCCTATACTAAAGTAATTATAATTATAATACCATGATACCATGGTGGGCTACAAAACACATTCGCACTTTTCTGTGTAGAAAAGCAATTACGCATATATGTCTGCGTATTTAAGTGACTTACCTTTATTGGTACAGCTTAAAGAGAAGTATTCTGTTGATTGAAGTTTTCCATTTAGCTTGAATATCTCCGCTGAAACACATGCCACAAGTGGACATCTCTCCAAACGCGCGCTAAATGAACCATTGCTGCGGGTAAAGAAATGAATTCACAGTTGATCCGTTCTCAATGGAGCAATCAAAACGAGAACCCGATGATGATGATGCGGCTTAGATTCATTTCCATCTCGCATGTGATCTTGGAAAAGCAGCTGAGATGTAGGTCTACTCCGTGCGTCCCTGCTGAATGCGTAGTGTTGGATTGAACAGAAGATGTGACGCTGATGCGCTGGTGATGTCCGTTGGATGTGCTCTGCCGCTGCTGACGTGACATGATGTGATCCATGTGGACACTTTCAGGTCCAACACTATCTGAATCAGCTTGCAATGTGACCGTACTGGCACTACTGAGTCTCGTTTTCTTTCAGAGCAACTAATGACATTTTGGAGATCATTTACAGCGCGTAATGATGTGATGTTGCTCCGTGGAGATCGTCAGTGCAATTTGCAAACGGATACATTATGTTGAACAGATGTGTATACGAAATAAAAAGTGAAACGTGTTTGCATGTGATTTAATTATGCAAGAGGTTAATTTGAGCAATTTACACAATGCGCTCTTAAACACAAAGGTACTAGCGTTGCCATAGAAGAACCATTTTTGGTTCCTCAAAGAACGTTTCATTTAAAGGTTTTTAAAATAATTACTTTTTCTTTTACCTTTTTATAGTCTTAAGGACTATTTATCACTATAAAGAACCCTTTGTGCAACAGAAACCATCTGTGGATGGCGTTAAAGGTTCTTGGAACCAGATCGACAAAGAATCTTTCTTTTAAAGAGTGTACGCAAGACATAATGAATGAATTAACTACAGTATTTAAAATAAAACATGCATATTAACATAAAAAAACATTTGCTGAAACTTCGAAAAGAAGAAAATAATCAAATATTTGTTAAAAAGAGAGAGAAAAAACGAAAACATTTTCACATCTCATTGAAGTTGCAAAAAGGCTCTTGAGGATTTGCCCTTTGTAGAGATTCGGGCAAATAGACATTTACACAGGTGCTTGACTTTGAAGTCAGGTGTCATTATGATGAAATCTGAAATGATGAAGCTGAAATCTGCTTTATATCAAATACCGGACAGTTTTTGATCAGATGCGGTTAAAACCAAATATCTTGGGATTTGCCAAATATGACTATTTATCTAATTTTGACATGCTTTGACAATTAATTTAAAATGTTACTTTTATTAGCAATTTTATTTTAGCTCTTTGTATAGATGCGCAAATCTATTACTAATAAATTATTCAGCAATAACAAATTTGCGACACAGAAATTTGATTCTGGTTATGCTGCAGTTTAAATTGGTTCAAATGTAATTAAATCCCCAGTTCAATGCAGAGCTCAGAAGACACGCATATGACAGTCTATTAAAGCTTTGCAAATAAATAAAACCAACAAACAAACAACAATAATTGGAAAAGAAACAAACACGTGAAAGGTTAAATATTCTGACAACCACAATAACGCGCTTCATTTGCGCCATTGCTTTATTATTCACTTTTAATGTTCGGCCAGACGATGGCGCTATGCTGCAGTTTAAATGCCTTTATTTATTGCACTCATTAAAATGAAATTTAATTAGGCTATTTGTCAAGATTATGCATTGTTTTGATTATTAAAAGATTATAAAGGATTATTATTAGCCAAAAGGACCTAATGGTTTTACCTATCTTGTAGGCTCGTTTTGTTAATTGCATTGCAGCTCCACATGTTGGAATATGTTTGATGATCAGCAGTTCAGTTTGCACAATTTCGCTTACAGAAAATGTATTTTATAACAAACCGTACAGAAACTGTATAACAAAGGGAAAAAGCTAGGATAAAAAACAGGACTATTATAAAATACATAGAATGGCATTATTGCTAAATTTTTTATTAAATATACATACAAACAAACATAAAGCAGAATTTTATAATATATATCGATTTTTTTTGCAGATATGATTTATTATTTATAAACTGTTAAAAAATAATTATCTGTGGTATTGTAATTTGTTATAGGCCTATTCATAGCGATATTAAGCAAGTATTGTAGTTTCTCAATAAGTAGTTTCGTAGGTTATCCCATCGTTTAAAATATCCTTTCTCTAACGTTAAAGGAATAGTTCACTTTAAAATGAAAATTCTGTCATCATTTACTCATCCTCATGTTGTAGGGATCGACCGATATGGATTTTTAAGTGTCGATGCCGATACCTATTTTTGTTTCATCAGCCTTAGCCGATGACCGATACAGGCTGCCGATTTTCTTGAGCCGATATATGGAGCCGATACTGCTTAATCAATTTACATCATAAAAATGACACAGTAATGCCAAATGTTACAAGTCTCAATTTAAAAAAGTAACATTTATTGAATTTAAAAAAAACTATATTTAACAAATAGTAAAAAAAATGTGAGGGTGCTATGGAACCATGAACTGCACTCTCCACAATGACAAGGAACTATCAGCAAAAGATATTGATTTCTAGAACTTTACTACTACAAATATATAGAGATGAGAAATAAAAACCTGCTTTGTCAAGCCATGATCAGTTGTTAGGCCAAGCATTCAATGTTTTCATGGAAAGGTTGGTTGTTTTAAGTCACATGACCTGCAGTCGCTTGCGGCTTCCAGTACTCTGTCTGTAAATAATGCCGGAAAAAATTGGCGAACACAGCAGCGATGCCGATACATATAAAACTCGCAAAAATCGTCCCAATATATCGGCCGGCCGATATATGTGTCTATCACTATCATGTTGTTCTAAACTTGCATGAACCTCCCCCCTCTGACGAACACAAAAGAAGATACCCTGACAAATGATGGCAAACACACAGCAGACAGCGACCACCGACCTCCACAGTAGGAAACAAATATTTTGGAAGTATTGTGATAAATGATGAAGAAAATATTTTGATAAATGATGGCAAGCACACAGCCGACAGTACCCACTAAATTCCATCATATTTTTTATTCCTACTATGGAAGTCTATGGTCACTTACTGCTGTGTGTTTACCATCATTTCTCAAAATATCTTATTTTGTGTATATCAGAAAAAGAAACCCATTCAGGCCCAGAACAACATGAGGAGGAGTAAATGACGACAGAATTTTCATTTTAAAGTGAACTATCTCTTTAACTTTATTTGTGAACATTGTGCTAATAAATGCCTGATTTAAAATACTGAATTGCTGTGATCACCAATAAATGTTTTATCATAGCCCATTCATTATTAACTAGAAAGATTTTTAAAATATTATGGTATTATTAATGGTGAAACTGCAGTTATTGATTTTTACTTTTAAAAAATGACATTACTGAACAGAAATGCAACTGACCACTAGGGGCAGGCGGATGCTGCACGCGCGGCTCTATCAGAGAGGAAACGGAAATAAACAGAAAAACACAGCAATATTTCACCGTTTCGAGTCGTGCGAGGAAAACCGCTCAACCTCGCTAACGTTTAAAGACTAATTCACGTGGATTGTACATTTATTGACGTGACAAGAGGGAGTTTCGGCCCCTACCGCCGTTTTTGAACGGTAAGTGTATGTAACCACAGGATTTCTCTAACTGCTGCCAGCGTCAATGTTTTTTTCTTACGTTAACATGAGCAGGGCCGTACGGCCTGTGTGCTTTATGTATTTCCATTAGTGTATCCACTATATTTTTACGTTCACACAATTTCCGGCATTATGCATATTTCTTGGCGCGTTTGAACGATTTATGAGTGGAGGAGACGCGGTTTTATTTGTTTATGTGGGGGTTACAATGGCAAAGATGAGAAAACTAGAACCTTCGAAATTACTGGAATCAGTCATTATACATTGTTAATTAAACAACACACAATAGATACTAACGACTTACTGAAAGTAAGTTAAGTTTTGTATTTTGCACGTAAGTTATGCGCTATCGTCCCAAGACAATACGCCGTAAACAATTTCACTTGTACTATTTAACACTCGATTGGATAACATTTTTATAGATTCTATCTAAACAGTTATATAGTCATTATCGTTATGTAATTGCTTGCTGGACAAAACATTGTCAAATGTTGCCTGTTGGATCGCAATACCATGCAACATACAGTATCAACATGGTAAAATGTGATGGCATGCTTAAGCTAACTAACGTTACACATCTCCAAAGCTGTTTGTTCTATTTCCGGTGTGTCGCCTCATAATTTTACTTAACTGTTCGTACTTTGTCTTTTACTAGGGGCGATCGGTAGTAAGCGTTCATATTTCCGTTTACGCGAGTGTCATATTACAGTTCGTTTACATGCGTTCTTGTTGACTTATGTTTGCGCAATCCTTCATATTTGCTTTCGGACTTCATTATTCAGCGCACGTTCTAACGCTGCAAGACGTCATCGAGCCTTGCGTTCTCAAACGCTATGAAATTCCTGTCGTTTATTGGTCGAACACCAGTCACTCTGAAGCCAATTGGCCGTTGCTTTCGTTTCCACGACATTGATTAGCCGAATCTACTTCGACGCCTCCAATCTGATTGGTCGGTTCGCAGCAGCCGCGGTACCTGATTGGCCGCTCGAGACGTCAAACAGACGGGTTTCCTTCCTCTTTATGGGGAGCCTTTTGCTTTTAATGCCAGTTGTTTCGTGGGGCGCGGCCCATTGAACCATCTAGAATAAGCGCAAGTTGCGCTTTTAGATCAACGCGATCGAGTCCTATCGGATTTTAAAACAGTTTTTATTTGTTTGTAGGTTTCTCGCCGTGACCTTTATGTGAGGATCGCGACGCGGGACTGAGAGAGCGAGAGAGAGAGAGAGACAGGTGGAGACAAACCGGAGATCATTGGGGCTGTGATCATCATCATCTCTTGATCTCATTGTCTGATCCTGAAGGCGACAATAGAGAAATAAACTGCACAATCCACTGCTTTACTGTGTCTTATCACATCTATCTGGCTGTATCATGGAGGCCATTGCCAAGTATGATTTTAAAGCAACGGCAGATGACGAGCTGAGTTTTAAACGTGGGGAAATATTGAAGGTAACATCATCGTTATGTTTATTAATGTTTGCTTTATTATGTAAGAGTTTATGACACAGAGTGTAAAGTTATTTACATGATCTTTGTTATCTAGATCTGACTTTCCCTTAGTGTAATAAATGTGTAAATGTTTTATTATTTGGTTATTAAGTAACCTCTGATACTTCCTCCACGTTATTCTGGATCTACATCAAATTGGATTGTTAATTATTGATTGATTTGTATGTTTAAGGTTTAGGGAGAATTATTTACCCTCCAAATGCGGTAACATGGATGTTTATTGTGTTCTTGACAAGGAACTGGTTGAAAAGATCAAAAGATGCTTGGTGATTTAGTTTATCCAACATATGCTTGTTGTGACAATAACATATTTAGTTACACTTGAGTGTATTGGTGTATTAAACTGAAGAAAACAAGCTAGGTATTATTAGGAAGATATTTATAATAATCACTATACTAAGTAGATGTTTTAGATCATTTGAATCTAAAAATAAATAAAGTTTTGTGTTTAATAAGTATATCAGTTTCAAATAGGCCACTATTTGTTTAAAGACAAAAAAAATTGTGCCTATTTTGTGAAAATGGTGATTAATATTATTTTTAAGTGAATTCTAAGATCTTTTGGTCTTTACTTCATCAACTCCGAATCAAAATGGGATTATAGTTTGTTCTGTTGAAAATACAGCGCCTTCACTTTTCTTGAATCTGAATCATAGCATCTGTTGGTGTGTATGTCACTGTCCATCTCTTTTAAAGTCGCTATCCTTTACGTCTCTATGAAGAAAGTTCAGGAGGCGTAGTTAAAGAGGTTGTGCTGTGTGATTTAAGCTGATTAAAGTTGATTTTTGTGGGCATGCTTTGTACTTTATAACCCTGTCAATAAGCATTTCATTCCTTTGGTTTATTTCTGAATGAGATTTTGTCTTTGTGATGGGTTGGTTAACTCACTAACTCACTAATGTGCTCGCTTTATCCATGACACATATCTGAAGTGATGAGGTGGAAAGGGGATTATATTTTGAATGATTACAGCATTGGTCGGGCCGTCTGTGGGATTTTCTCTTTGTTTATTATTATTATAGAGTTGGATCACGTTTGCGGGACTGGAGCGACGCTTCAGTATGTGGTTGTGAGAAATGCACATAATGGACGTTTAACATGCTGCGATCAGCATGCAGATACTTTTAGATCTTGGTCTGTTTCACTTCTCTTCTTAACGCAATAGTCATAGTTTTTTCCGGCTTGATTTAGCAACATTAGCAAAAACTTTGTCGGATTCCGGACAACACATTTAGCCGAAATGTGACTAGTAGGTTGTCAGCTCTGTACGGTTGCATCCATCTGAAATGTTTTTGGGGTATCTGAGGATTAGGCATGGGCCGGTATAAGTTTCTGGGGTATGATTACCTTTAGCAAAAATACCACAGTGTTGCGGCATTGCCATTGCAACACTAAAATGTGTTGTTATAATGTTTAAATTATAATATGCTTTCAAAAAATATATAATATTTTTGTAATGTATATTAAATGTAAACATCAATCACATGACTTAATGATTTAATGAATTTTGTATAAACACAGCTCATACCTTGGAGATGGTATCACAGAACATTTTAGTGGTTTTGAAACCTTGACTGTTTAAAACCTCGGATATACCTTGAAACCGGTAACCGGCCCATGCCTACTGAGGATTCGACAGAAACATACATTACTTCCTTTTCACAGCCATCAAAAATATAGGCTATTTCCCACAATTCCTCCTGCCTGTCTGTGGTCTGAAGGAAACATGTTGTTGTGTAGATGCTAAGAATTGTGTGTTTCACGTAATGCTGTGAGCCTGGCTGTATAGTGTTCATAAAGAACAAGTGGTGTGCGTTTTGTGTTTGAAATATACACTAGTCAACATTTGAAGTGGATCAAAAAGTTCATAAAAGTTGTCCCAAGCATGGATATTGTTTATAATTTTAAGACTTTTTTTAAAGGTGCCATAGAATAAAAAACTGTATTTACCAAGGCATATATGAATAATTAGAGCTCTGTACATGCCTCAAACGCATTTGTTTCCTCATTTTTATGTAAACCTCGTGCACGTAAAAGACCACTGGAAAACAGGCCCATCTCAACATAAAACCAACTGAGACGTCACAGCCGAAATGTACGCCCCTAACATTAAATTAGACATTAAATTAAGTACAAAGTACTTGTTAAAATGCTAAAAACAAAGTCGTGTCTGCCGAGTTAGCGTTACATGCTAATTAATGCTATATGCTAGCGTTTAGGCTGAAATTGTACTATTGACATTACAGTTACATTTACATTTACATTACTGAAAAAAAACTTGCCACTCAGAATGTCTATTAACAATCTCCAAACAATTAGTTGTTCCTTAAAATCTCTATTTTTGACTGATATAGGCGTATAAGGTCTGTTTACTATTGTGAGCTACTGACATGAGCCTCAGAGCAGAGCTCAACATTATTATTCATGACCCTTCCAAATAGGGCAAAAATAGGCCATTTCATTCAAAGGGCAAATCTTATGGTTGTAAATGGACATAAATGTTTCTGGATCATTTTTGCTCTTAATAAAGTTACACACCTTCTATGTGAATATCAAAGAACAATTTAACAGCTTATTTCAGTGCATTCTTTGGCATCTTTAAAGGTTTTGATCCACTTCAAATGTTACAACGGCGTACATTCCGGTTATTTTTCTCCATTGAGATTTGTGCCTTATTCTATGAGGAAGTGATTCTTCATAACATGCAAAAAAGGATCAAAAGCCAGCAAGCGTGCTAAAAAAAGAACTAGAAGAAAAATATCTCTCTTATTTTTCCGTCAGCAGTGTAGTTGGATTGTTGGTCAGGGTGATGCTATATTGCTGCTAAAGTTTCTTTGAATGGTTTTTGTGGTTTCTATGGGGACTTTTTATTATCTGCCTTATTAAAATGATAAACACAACCGCTGTAAAAAAAAAATATTACTCTTCTCACCAGATGAGTGTTTGATCATTAGGGTAATGGGGTTGGAAAAATATGAGCAAAAGTAAGTAATAGTCATGCATGTCTTAGCATATACCAATAATTTGGCGTTGAACTTGGAACATATGAGACATCGCCTGGAGGAACTAGAATAATCAAATGATAAGAGATCTACTGACGCTTGAACTTACTAAGGGGATATAGCTGCTTGCTTAATACACCCTCATTTGCATAAAGTGTAGCAATTTTTAATTATTTTACAAATGTTGATCATATGTGACACTGTCTTAATTTGGAACTACTGCACTTAAATAAATAGTCAATTTTCACAGATAGTCAACAATACAATATATATAAATACCTCAAAAAATGCATCAGACAATGATTTCTATATTTTTTGGATGTTAGTACAGCTTTGCTGTTACATGTGGTGTGGCGTGATAGGTGAGTTGAAACGAGTGTGCGTTTTAATGGCATTTGCGTAAAGATGTCCAAATATATGTAAAAATAAAAAATTGACACATTGCAACAATTTATTATATTATTTAGGGCTGCATGGTTATGACAAAAATAATAATTGCAGGTTATTTACCATGGTATTGTAATTGCGATTATTATTATTGACAATTACTAGATGTAAAGTTTTGAGATGTTTATAACTTTCTGTAAAGCAGCTACATGGTAAATTGGAAACATCCAAAACTAAATAATATAATGAAAATAACAAATAATTTTGCGAGTTATGTTGTTAGTATAAAAAATCCCAAACGAATGGCTAAAGGACACGTCAACTTGACAAAATTTCTGTATTTGGTGCCCAAACTGGCGAAACGCACAGAAATGAGCACAAATGGACAGCTGTGGCTTTTGGTGATTATGTAATTGTTTCACCTGTAATTATTAATTGTGCAGACCTAATACTGTAAGTCATTTGATTAATGCATCTATCTTCATTGATGTATTCAGTGTTTCCTCTAGGATTTTTTTCAGCTGTGGCGGCAGGGGGCGCCCATGATGATTATAAATGTACATGTATTTTTTTAAAAGTAGAATATAGGCTACAGTAAACTAACATGTATTTTTTATCATTTTCATGCTGTCATTTACTTTTCCTCATATTTATAGCATATTTCTTTTCTATGTTTGATCTAAAATGTATTTTCTTAAAAAACGTTACACAGCTACGTACGTAGTTCGGATATTTCATTGTAGTTTTAATGTAGTGTGCATTGCAAGTTGTGCTCGTGTTTAGCGTTACAGAGCTGTTGCAAACTCACGCACAGTCCTGTTTGATAATCCGCACCACTGTGATTGACCGAACATCCATCAGCAGCAATTTTATTTCACACCCGGTCCAGACCATTTGACATAAAGACCCCGAGCCGGTCACACCGCAAATCGCGCAGTTGAATAGAAACCTTTAACGGTCTTCAGACAGATCTTAAACACAAAGCACGGGGCCATTTAAAAACGAGTCGAATTTTGGTCTTCGATGTTAGACCCGCATTTTACTCTTGTCTATTGAGAGTGAGGAGCTGTCGTCATGGTACAGAGCTCCTCCCCCTTTCCGCCATGTTGGCAGGATTCCGGTGGCAGAACATGATTGTTTACGTGTGTTCTTAGCTCGGTAGTAGAGTAGTTTTTCGCAATTCTACACTGTTTTACCATGCCTTGCAGTTACTGCTGCGTTAAAAACTGTTCCAGTACCTCACGCGATACATATGGAAGGTATACGAACAATGGAATACAGTTTTTTAGGTTACCGAAATGGAGACCATTATGCAGTACAAAGACATCTCAAACAATGGCATATTTGCATTAAAAATGTCATAATTGAACGAATGACACTTACAATTGTCATAAATAGCATAAAACCTCCTTTATATTCATGACATGTGTCATGTCATAAATAATTATGAAGGTTTTATGTCAGTCTTATGCACACCCCTTCAAGAAAAGTGTTACCCACACTGTTAATGGCTTTAATCTTTTACATCTTGCAATCACACATATAACTACCATAGCAAACCCAGAACTGGTTTGTCCACTTTGCAGCCCCCAACACAAAAACCTCGTAAAGTTACAACAGTAGCCTATGTGTCATTTGGCTAAAATCAAATTACAAATAAATACCTAAATATTCTACATCAAAACATGTTGGAAACGTTTGTGTACATTGGACATCTCGTGTTTAGAAACCGTCGCAGTTAATTACTTTGTCATTTTGGTCAAGAAGTGTCTGCTAAATGCAATGTAATTACAATACACTAAACGCATGTGAAGAAACTTAAGTTACCTTTGCCAGTACAACGCTGTTTGTGAGCTTGTTCCTGTAAGATCCCTTTCTTTTCGCCTATCTCTTTGCATTGTTTTATTCCTTTTCTTTATCGTATTTGTAGATCGTCTCTGTCCTGCCGAAATGATAAACTAAAGAGCTCTGGAAGTCGCGCCTCTGTGAAGTTGCCCCTGGCAACCGATAGCGTTTCCTACCGTCATGGCCGACCGGCTCAGACCCCGCCCAAATCGTCACGTGACTCGTCACTCTCAATTGAGTCCCGACCTGCATCTACAACACAAATGACACGCGAATAGTCTATTATTACACCCGTTAGATCAAATCCCGCGGGTACCCCGACCCTGCTGTTTCGTCTGAAAACAGATAAAACAGTCTCACCGTCTGCCTCAAGTTTCTATTACCAACGTTCTTCTCTTCCACGGGAATAATGTAAGTTTCCTTACAAACAGATTCGACTATTAATGTCTTGCAGTCGCATATAAGTAGTATTCAGTATTTAGCCTTTTGTTTTTGGACAAATATCATATCATTTAATGTGAAACTTTGTGAGTGTTGATCTAAAGCACAGAAGATTGATTGACAGCTGAGCGGTCAGCAGCGCGCTACTGCGCTTATAGCCTATATTCTGAATAACTAATGACCAGATAAGTTGATAATATGACTGAGTACAGTGATTCCAAATGAATGTCCAAAAAACTCGTAATATGTTAAATCGAAAGTTTAATAATGTCTTTTCTCGCAGCCCTGCGTTGCGTCCGCGTTGAACATCAAATGCGTGATGACCTTGCACCTTAAATTACCCTAAATTTATAGTCATAAAGATACAAGTAAAACAATATTCGAAACTTCAAATTATGTATTTTTATTTGTGTAAACTCACAATAAGGAGAAAACTTTGTGCTTACTTAAAATCATTAAAAACATGACGTGCTTTCTGCTGCTTTGGTCAGCGCGTCACAAAAAAACAGAAACTCAAATACTTTTTTATTCGTTTTGTCAATTTAATTATTATTTAAGTGTAACATATTTCGTATAGGCTTATTTATTTTATTATTATTTCTCAAAACAGAGACGTAGCCTAATCATCCTCTGTTGATTTAAATCTATTTGTTCATTAAACTAAACCCATGGAAGAAATTATGATACGGAGATTTATTTATAAATGAGTTAACAACGCGAATCCAGAAAGGAATTTATTTCTAAGACCGCCAGTCTGGCAGAGCGGACATTTATGTAGCTTTTTTGCGAGCTGCCGCCGTGGGTTTTGTCTAGAAGGGATACAGCAAATGCCGAAAAGTTAATGATTAGATTTGGAGGTAGGATTATTAGGATGAAAACAGCGGCTCTGGCTAAATGAGATACAAATACATCCTACAATCGTGTGAAATTTTGTGTTTAGAGTTGGGTTTGGTTGAAGGATTAGATTAAAACAGTGATCATCCAGCGAGATTTCGTTTGCTGTATCCCTTCTATCCACAACCGCAGGGGTGGCGGGGATGTTTTAGGCATGGCGGGCCGCCACGGTTGAATGTATATAGCGGAAACACTGTGTATTGTTACACCGGTAGTTAATGGCCATTACTCGTATTGAGCTTTTCAGTCCGTAGATGACCTTCTAATATTTGCATCAAGGCTGACCCCAATTACTGTACCTTAAACCAGTGGTTCTCAAACTGGGGGCCGGGGCCCCCAGGGGGGCCGCAAGATGGTGCCAGGGGGGCCCCAGTTTTATGACATTTTATCAAATAAATTAATTTATCATGAATTCTGTGCAAATTATTACACCTAAAAAAATAAGACTACTAATCAAAAATTCGTATAATTTAATATGTTTTGTTGAATTAAAAGTTGAGTTTTACAATAGTTCTTGTCATAAATTTTCTTTGGGGGGGCCGCGAATGAATGCGCCATACACAAGGGGGGCCGCATGCTGAAAAAGTTTGAGAACCACTGCCTTAAACCATCTTGAGCTGAGGTTTTAGTGGTGTACATGGCACAGTTATTTCTTCATGGTTTCAGTTCTGATGCAATATCTAACTCGGTCTCATATGACTGTAGTTTACCATATAAAGCAGTTTGAAACTTTTAATGGTTTTATGTAATTGTGCACTTTATAGCTTTCTGAACTAAAGGAAGTGTACTTGATTTATGCAGTGATTGCATGTGCGGACATGGCTCATGGGGATTGTTGGGGGAGTCTGATTTTTAAAATCAGATTTAACGTGACTTATTAGGTAGTCAGATTGTTGAGTCACTGGGTTAAAGTGATAATCCACATCAAATGATCAGTTTTGGTTTGTGTTAGGGATGCATATCAATTAATCGCGATTAATCTATAGCGGAGTAGAGGTTTTTTTTTGCATCATATAAGTGTGTGAACTGTGTATAATAATTATGTATATATAAATATGCACACATGCATGTATAAATTTAAGAAAAAAAATTATATATATATTAAGTATTTATATTTATATATAATATAAATTATACATAAATATACAAATGTATATACATATGTAAACATTGCTTAAATATATACATGCATGTGTGTGCATTTAACTATACAAAGTTATTATACACAGTACACACACATATATGATGTAAACAAAAACTTTTATTCTGCTATAGATTAATCGCGATTAATTGATATGCATCCCTAGTTTGTGTAGTTTGTAATCAGGTCCATTCCAGCTTGTATTCGGCATATAAACAGACCAGCTATACTGTTAACAGAAATATGGATGTTCAGAGATTAAAACACTATCCGCTGTGTTCAGCACATTAGTCAAGAGGATTAAGTGCATGTTTTCGGCCCCATGATGACAGATAGCGTGTTATAGTGCACTAACAATGCTTTAGGTTTAAAGACAACCCAGATATCAGTACAGCCACCCTCTGGCTTATAAATCAACATTAAGCTTTGTTTTGTGAAAATAAAGTGCTTTTAATATAAAAAAAAGGTTTTCTGTTTTGCAATAATATCTAGAAAAGGAGAAGTGACTTGAATCTTTTTTAAGTTGGCTATTTATTTATGTCTAATACAAAGTTTTCTTCATGTAACCTATAAAATTCTGAATTCTTTTCTTATTGACGGTTTCATCGGACGCACGTGATACACGTCTGGATCCAAACCTTACTTCCGCTTTCATTTTTTTAATGGTCTGACTAGTTGCTAAACTGATCTCTTGAACAAATGCCTCGTCGAAAATAACAAATGTTTTGGTTTCCTAGGTAATCTATGTGCTTGTTATATAAATAAACTACGTTTAAAGTACTTTGTTGTTATTTATTATTAGCGGAGTTTACCGGAAGTTACGTGCGGACCGCGACAGCCGCTTGTTTATGTTGTTACTGCTGAAACGTCTATAAAAACCATGAAATTAAAATTGAATACAATTTATTTATTCTTCATTGGATGTTTGTTTTTTCTTTTCTTTTAATGTAAAAATGTTCCATCTCTAAAAGTCTTTTTTCTGCTGACACAATCAATGATTTTCCCCACTTTTCACCCAATCCATTCCTAATTCCTAAGGCTCGCCTTATTATAGGATGTGAACGTGTAGCAAATGCGGTTTCACATTGTCTATAATTGGACACTGGTGGTCGCCAGTCATTTTATATATTAAATAATAAACATTGACTTGCTAATAGCTTACACTGAAAGGCCATCTGCCTTTAGATTGGCCTTTAAATCCACTCTTAATTTTCCCTGTAGTGATTGATTTAGCAAGAGCACGATGTGTATTATTCAATCACTGCTTTGATGTAGGTAAGAGGAAGTCAATCGAGTGCTTTGCTCAAGGGCTCGATGTCTGGCACATAAGGGTTGGGCACCGGCTGGTGTGCACCGCTGTTAAGAAATGCCCGGAAGGCATGTATGTGCATCTTCCTAGGTTAGTGCGTTTGATGAATAAGTCATGATTTAGACCACATATTTTAGGAATAACCAGGAGCATTTTTCCACAAAAGAATAAGGTTATTATTTGAGTTCATTTGTATCATTTAGATTAGGGCAAAAGGTTGTTCTACTAAGCTAAGTTGACATTTCGAAGACAAGTTGTAACTAAATATTAACAGTATAGACATTTTGGATGATACACCTGTCAGTTATATTATTATGGTTGTATATATGAGAAGCTCGGATACAAGTGCGTTTTTTTTATCAGACCCTTAATGAATTCTGCCAACAGACCAGTTTTTCTGAATGACCTGAAGGCAGGATTAAGTAGATTTGAAAGAAAGTATTTGATGAACGTATGATACGCGCCGAGAACATTCGGACCATTATGTCATTTTTGACAGAGGTGGCGTATATCGGCTTTTGCATCTGAGCTCCTCATATGATCTCTGATATGAATACTATAAAATTATACTCTAAATAGGTTACTGTTTGACTTAAAGATGTGAAATTTTGTTATTGCTAATGCTAAAAATGGATCGGTTACCATTACAGTAGTACTGGTTATTGGTGTTGCATTTTATTACAGAATTCATCTGCATCATTTGAGCTAAAGACATGATTATTACATAGCAATGCGATAATGTGATAACACAACCACCCAGAACCTCCCAAAAATGGTGGTAATGTGTTTTATAAAATATACATGAAAATGAATTTTTATGTATTTCTGATTTGAAGTATTTTGAGTTTAACGACAGGTTGTCTGTTTTTGTCCACCGGCTCGCATTTTATTTAGAAGTGCTTCTCCATCGCAATTAGGGATATTTTTTTAAAGAAGAATTGTATAAAGATTTTTTCCCAATGTTTTTAACTAATAAATAAATTAAAAAAATATATCTATATATTTTAGAATATTATATTACTAAAATGCCCATTTGCCTTTGTTTATACCAATATCATAGGATAGTCGGGTTTCAGATGTCTGTCTCCGCCTTACTAACTAGTAAATGTCTGCTAACCTGTGTACCATGCTTCAATTTTACTCCTCCTCAGTTTCAGTTTCTCCTAAACCGTCAGTCAGGGCCCTTGCGTTTAACCTCTGACAGCCCCGTAAAAATTCAGCATGCCTTATAAACGGCAGCGTAATGTCTGTCATTTGCTCCTTATGTGGTTGAGTTTATCTGATGTGTACATTTGCCTCTGGCTGTGTAATGATGTAAAAAATAATCCAGGAAATAGTTAGAGAATAGTTTGTTGATGGAGCTGCGATGTCAGTGCATTTGCGCAATTTGCATTTACATCAGTAGTTCACATTTGAATGTTTTATATTAGCTCCTTTTAAACGTATGCAGTCCTGTTTTATCTGTCAGTCTATTTGCAGTTGCTTTATTTGTCTCTCTCTATCCAGATGGTGACACACAGACACGGTGATCTTTTCCTTTAAATGAGTCAGTCGAGACATACAGACAGGTTAATTCTTCATTGCTCTTAGCTTTTGGTCGTGCCGAATTTAGCACTGCAGATATTAGACTCTTCAGTCTGCCTCTCCTGTTCATCTGTTTTCATCCACTTGTCCGTGTGGTCCGTATAAACAAGCACATTCACGCTAACATCTAGGGAATTTTTGTCTAGCTTTGTATAAGGGCCATTTACACTGATACTTAGCTGTGACAGTACAACCAAAATTCATATTGTTTAGTTAACCATGATGCAAAGTTTGCTAAATCAAGCAAATTCGTGCAAACGAGCTGTGGCATAACGTTGACTACCAATGTAAGTGCAATATAGGGTTTGATACCAAAATATTGCTGTGGTATGTTAAAATCTGGTGTATGATTCTGGTACATCTCTACCTCAGACAGATTTCTGTAGCAGTTCTCATAAACTCTGCATGTCTCTAAATGTCTGCGGTACTGTGGGTTTGGTGTGTCTGTCATGTCCTAGATCTGAAGGTTGGGGCTTTTACCTGCACAAGCCAACACTGTTCCTGTACACAGCTGGTGATGCTCGATCGAATTAGGTAGACATAAACAAATGAAAATATATCTTTCTATATATCTTTCTATTTTTCATCCACGATTAATCATATTTTGGACTTAGGCTCTCCTACAATACATCAAGAAAACCTCTTTGTGTTGCTAGGCTGTTTGTTAAAGAGCACCTATCCTTCGATTCACAATTTTACATTTCCTTTGCAGTGTAAGTGTGCATTGAAATTAATATAGACATAGTTTGATCGAACGCACTTACGTTGTCACAATTATGCGCCTGGGCCAAAGTTAACTTCTGGTTTGTGTTTGTTTATCGGTCTGGTTGGTGGTTAAACTGACGACTGAAACAAATACCTTGTAAAAATGTTTTGGTTTTCTAAAGACGAGTGGAGACTGCAAGTATCGAACACAGTTGTGCGAAAAGAGGTTTGGCCGTCAGGCAAGAATTCAAGGATCTGTAGTAGGCATGGGCCAGTATGAGATTTTGGCGGTATGATAACCTTAAGCAAAAATACCATGGTTTCACGGTGTTGCAGTATTGCCATTGCAATACTAAAATTATTAAATGTCTGCATATACAAACAACAACTTTTCAACTGGACACAATACATTTTAAATACAACTGATGTATGCCAGGCAAAAATAAGGCCTTCAATTATAATATTCTTTCAAAAAATTAATATGTATTAATAATAGGGATGCACCGATAGGATTTTTTGGGCCGATACCGATTCCGATTTAAACAGACAACTTCTGGCCGATGCCGATACTGATATCAAACACTTGTATACAATACTATACAGTTGGTCTATTAGCTAGTTTATTTCTGCATCAAATTGTTTTTACTGAACATGGATTGGATCTAATTAACATCCAACTGACCAACATAATAAGAGAGGCACAAATTAAAACAAATATAATAAGACAGCATGACAACCTTCAAAGGTGGTTTTTGCTATTCAGCATTTATTTTATTAACAACATTAACTCATTTTTTACATATAATGGATTTCTTTATGCAGTTAATTAATAAACAATCGGTATCGGCCTGTCTCGTGCTATTGCCGATATGCCGATGGTTTCAAATTCATCAAAAATTGGCCGATAAATATCGGTGGCCGATACATCGGTGCATCACTAAATAATAATATTAAATGTAAACATCAAATCAATTACATGACTTAATTATTTAACTTAATTTTATGTAAACACAGCTTATACCTTGAAAACGGTATCACATAAAATTTTAGTGGTTTTGAAACCTCGGTATACCTTGAAACCGGTAGCTGGCCCATGCCTAATTTGTAGCTAACATTAGCAAACATTAATTTGACATATTTACGTTAGCTCAGAGTAGTAGTCGATGTACTTGTTTTGAGGCTAAGGAAATGTACTTATTTATTTTGCTTGATATCTGAAATAATCTACTCTAGATTGATTGTTTGTGGAAGTCTTTGTTTGTTGTGGACGTTAAAATCGTCAATTGACGATTTTAATCTCAAATGCATTGTCTGTATTACAAAGGTTTCGACTGTGGTTTGTCAAATCTGATTTGAAAGCCAGAACTATCAATATTGTAATGGACGAATGGTTTTACCTTTGACTTTTTCTGCGATCAATACAGACTCTCAGCTGAAGTCAAGACTGTGGCCTTCTGACCGGCTTTAATTTAAATATGCCTTTCTGCTACAGCTGTACTCAATAGGGCTAAAGTTGAAGGCATCTCTTAGCATTAAATTTTAGTTGAGTCAGGGTGTGCTACCTAGAGAGTTTTATTTTTTTGCTGAAAGTAGTTTTATGGCTGTAAGCTTTACTGATAAATTAGATGATACGGTTTTAGCTTTGCCAAATGAATGCAGTGCACAGCAACTATACAAGGCTCAAGTCGACTGAATTAAGATAATGGACAAATGTTTACTTGTGTCAGCACTGTACTTCTTCTGAATATGTTGTCTGAATTAGAGCCCGACCGATTTATCGTTTTGCCGATTTTATCGGCCGATATGAGCATGTCGCAGATATATCTGTATCGGCGTATAAGCCGCAGATATGCGCCAATATGAATGTTTGTTACAGAACACATTAAATGCATTTGAAAGATGTAAGTACTTGTTTGTCCAGCAGAGTGCGCCATACTGGTTGCTAATGGCGACCCAGATCACTCACTGTAGTGACACCAGCCAATCCCCCACCCCCTTCACTTCAGTCAGTCAGTCTCTCAGTTCAGGTGGCATGGAAGCAGTCACGCAGTGTCTTCTTCACAACATTGTTACACCTGGTATTAAGACGCGCTTTGGTCGATTGGATTATAAATGGACAAGAGAGACGCATTCCCGCTTACATTTGGTGTTTTTAATCCGTCTCTTTGTCGACTTGCGAGTTAAAACGCAAGCGGGAGAAATGACGCGAGACGGAGAAATGACACGTTTAAACTACGCGCAGCCGTGCACTTATATAACACTATATGAGATTACTGCTGCTTGTGTTGTTAGTTAACATGCTCATTTCAGAGCAATTGATTCAATAAGCTCGCGCAACTCTACACCCTTGCTAAATAAAAGAGGCGGAGCGAAGACGCTTTAGTTTTATAAAAGTCTAAAGTTTGCACAGAACACTGGGGTTGTGTTATAAAAACGTTGTGCACAACATTAAACATAGCGTACATTAGTATGTGCTCAGCGTACATTAGTATGTGCTCCGTCAAGCATTGTCTTCGTAACTGTGAGTGGCTAACTAATTTGTGAAGTACACAACTTACTGTAAAGCTAATATTAATCAATGACTTCATAAGTTTCTCTTTATAACGTTATTCTTGTCAAAACTGCAAATGATGCAAGTTTTATGTATTTTGTTCTCTTTGTGTTTTAAAGTTATTTATAATAAGTCAAGTTTACTGTTTAGTGCACTGATTTCCAACTAATTTTGGATAATAAAGTTTATTGTTAACTTCTTGCCTATAGTACATATCTTTGTCACATCAATATAAGTGTTGGATCACCACATTTGTGAGTGATCACCACATATGTGAGTGATCATTGCATTGCATTGTATTTATTCATATACAGTATATTATGTTAAAGTATATAGTGTATTCTATGTACAGTACTGTAGTATAATATACTGTAGTATATACTGAACTATAATATACACATAAAGAATATCGGCCGATATGTCGTTATCGGCCTTTTTTTACTCCCTAATATCTGTATCGGCATCGGCCCGAAAAAACGCATATCGGTCGGGCTCTAGTCTGAATCAAGGCTCAAGATTAATTTGTAGTAGTGGCTAGTCACAATATTACTTAACTAATATGAAGCATGTGGGGGATGATTAGGGCTGTGACAGTATTTTACTGCTTGGTTGTAGACGGTTTCAGCAGTAACAACATAAACAAGCAGCTTTCGTGGTCATCGCGTAACTTCCGGTAAACTACGTGAAGAATAAATAACAACAAAGTCCTTTTAAAGTAGTTTATTTATATAACAAGCAAAATAAACAACACTTAGATTCCATAGGAACCCGAAACATTATTTTCAACGATGTATTTGTTTAAGACTTTAAGACAGTTTCAGCCACTAGTCAGACCATTAAAAAAACAGAAACCGGAAGTAAAGTTCGGACCAGACGCTTATTGCGTCACCGCACATGCGCCCGATGAAACCGGCTATAATGTTATAATGCTTATGTGCACGCGTACATTGATGCATATAGTCTTATATATAATGTTTTTTTTATTTCAAAATATAAAAATGTAAACAAGGATCAGATATATGTTTCAAACGTGCATGTTCAGACGCCGATTTCTTTTTTCGTCATTGGGTGCTCGTTACAACTTTAAGCAATGCTTAGGTTACTTAGCAACTACAGACGCCCTGTAGTTCCCACTTTGAAAAGGAGGATTTTCCGTGTGATTTTAGATGTGAAATGTGAAGCAATTGAGCATATGTGCTTGGCCATTTGGTGGGTGCTCGAGCTGAACCCCGCAGCACCCGCGGAATCGGCGCTTATGTGCGTGTTTATTGTAGCACTTCCATCCATAAAACAACACCCGGTTCAAGTGAGGAACCTTTTTCTGATGAAAACGCATTCTGATGGTGTACTAGTAGTGCAGATTCATCCTTTTTTACAACCTTGAGTGACCAAGAGAGATCTTGGCTCATTGTCCGCCCCCAAACCAACAGGTCATCACTGATATCAGTTGCCTCCCCTTGCACTCATTTTGAGTCAACTGGCCTTTTGCGTTCACACAAACTTGAAAACATCTCTCTGGGTTTGTACTTAATATTTTTATAGTTTGAGACATGCACACCACGCAGGTCACACTTTAACACAGCGAGTTGGACTACACCACCGCGGTGGTTATGACAACCATCACAGCCCTTGGGGAAAATGTCTAAAAGATGATGAACAGTTTGAAACATAAACATTGGCTAGACCTTTAGTGTCTGTACAGCTGTATCATAATAATCTAATAAGATAAATAATAATGAAAATGTAGCTTATGTAAAACTTCATATAATAGAAGAATGTTGAATTTAAGGACAAAAAACGGTGTAAGCAGATAAAATAAGACTACAAGACTTAATCTTGCAGTCTGTCAGTCTGCCAGAACTGAAAGGAACTTTCTGTACATTAGAGATATGAGAATGTTCAGGGTCAAAATGTTACATTTTTGATGGCGAGGCACAGAATTAATCTAATGTCCCTGACACGGATCTAAAGATAAAATCATCACAGAACAAGTTGTCATAGCTTGTTTTAAGCCGGAACAAGGCTCATTCTTCTATTTGGTGTGATACAGTCTGTCTTTTATGAATTCTGGCCTTGAGAGCAAGACAAAAGGTACAATGTGGAATAAAGTAGTGAAAGTCCAGTAAGGTTTAATGAGGTTTGGTGTTCCGGTAGAGTTAAATGAAGATGATGGGTACGTGGCACAGAAGCACGGGACCTGATGGTTTAAGACCTTGCGGATATTTGTGTACTAAAAGGGCAGTACAAAACACTGTTATGTTGACTGTAACATCTTCAGTCTTTATTGATGGTGACATGAATTATAGCATTGAGATCCTGTGATCTGAAATCTTATATCACAATAAAATTCATTTTATAACATGATAACGATATGTATCATGGTAGATTTGTTTTAATAAGGTTTTTATTACAGGGTTCCTATGGTCCTTGAAATCCTTGAAAGTTTTGGGGGGGGAAATTCAAGGCCCTGGGAAGTTTTTCAAAATATACATGCATAGATACGGGTCATTGAAAGTGCTTGAATCTATTTTATGCAAGAAGTTTTCTGGAAAAAAATCCATATTATTCCCTGTGTAGTGTACTTTTAAGCACACGTGCTAAACTGTCTGCTTTAAATGCTTGTATCTTCTGTATGCGAATGTTGGTTCATACCAAAATGGTTTTTTGCATAGTTGTGTTTAACACATGAAGAAGCAGGTGAGGTGTAGCCCGAGACGTTTTCATGTGTCAAACACAACTATGCAAAAATTGTTTGATTTACACATTCAGACGCACTTAACCCTGGAGGCGTCCCCAAAGTGTCACCGCAGTGACGCAGCGCGAGTTCCCTCGAAAGGGAACTGTAACAATGTATCTTAAAAGGTAACACGATGTAACCTTGCTCTCACTTGAAATGTGTCCCCACATTAAAGGCGCTCTAAGCGAATCTGTGTGACGTTACTTTTTGTTGATGTTTGAACTGTTTTCAAACAAACAGAGCGTAGCTAACTCCTCCCTGTCCACTTCCCTTCCGTGCTTTCATTGAAATATATAATTGCAAAGTATAGGCAAACATTGCATCGCCGTCAGAGATAATAGATACTGTATCGTATCGCAATGAACTGTCCGATTTACACCATTCATTTTTATGTTATTAAAACTTTTTATCATTCTTGTTACCAATATCAATCAAAAAACGTATACAGTAGACAAAAATGAAACAAAACTCAAGCTCACTAAAGATAAACAGTCAGTGATAAAAATAAATAAATAAATATAATCTTATTAAAGGTAGGAATGTGATTTAGTCAAAAGCAATAAGAGAGTTTGTCATTTTTCATATTTTGTTCTGTACCGTCATAAATATCATTACCGCATATATTCTTGAAATAGCATGATATAATTTTGAAGCTGTATTGCCCACCCCTACAATGCGGCATGTGAACAACGACGTGACTTGGGCGCGTAACCTCCATAGAGACGATCTTTACGGTTGACAAATTTCTACCGGTTTATCACCCACCCCTATCTTACATATTTGTGAATGTTCTTTCAGTTCCTTTCTCAGTTTAATTTGCATGCCACATGATCATTTCAATAGGTTTTCAAAACATCCAGAAGGTTTTTGACAACCCTTTTCTGGTCGCTTTATTGCACTCACCAGCTTTGATAGGAAAGGGTTCAAGTGATTTTTATCTCTCCAGGCATTAGTGCTTTAATGTGAAATGTGTTGTTTTTTCTTCTACGCAGAATTGGTGGATTTTTTTCTAAGAATTACTTGAAGCTTCTTAAATCAATGCTATAATCCCAAAGCTGTCTATGAGCCTAAAAGCTGAACTTTTATCTTCACAAAAAAGCTTCTTTTTCATTTCTATATCAGTCAGTAGGGTTCACAAGACTTTGAGGATTTTAGCTCAGCGTTTATGAAATGTATTTTTCAAGCTCTTGGCTATATTATTTCATGAACATTTTTTCTGATGTGACTGTCCACATTTGACCTTAAATGCCCACTCGGGCTGTCTGGTTACAGACAAAGTCCCTTTAGGGACTTCCGCCGCTAGAGCGGCCATGTTGAGCATAGCATTTCCCCCCAATTCATAGTAATTGCTAATATCTAATATCTTTGTTGCAGGGCACATGTCTTAATTTACATCACCACATGGGATTGTCCTCTTTGAAGCAGACATGCAACAAAGACACAAACATTTTCAGCCCTCAAGTTAAGACACTAAGCTTTGATGGATGGCACACTTTAATGTGCGACGTTGCTTTTTATACACATTTGAAATATATAGTATTTTCGTCTGTTTTGTGATCAACAATCTTTAGTTGTTAGCCACATTTTACACTTCTTGGGCAGTCCTTTGTTGGTCATATTGTCGAATTGCTCTTTTCTTCAAATTGCTGCTTTTGACGGATATTATAGAGCAGGGGTGGACATTCCTGGTCCTGGAGGGCCTAATTGAAGACGTTGATTGGATTTTCAAGTGTTTTTTATTAGGGTTTAAGCTAAACTCTGCAGGACTATGGCCCTCCGGGACCAGGAATGCCCATGAGCCCCTGGTATAGAGAGATGTGGACATATGGGCCTAATTACAATCAGAAACTATGATTATTCATGTTTCTTGTTAAGCTTGAGAACTTGCAGCAAAGGTTCTTGTGGTTTTGAATCACACTGCCTGTAGAAAAGAGAACTCGTAGCTTGTAGACATCAGCCAAGCCGTCTATAAATGCACTCTGGGTTTTGATCTTCAGATGAATGGTACACATGCTAGAATTTATTATCGTAATTTAATTGAATATTTGTATTTCCAATATACACTGTTGCTTTTTGTCCAAATGGTACTGATACAGGATAATTTGAAGTAAACCAACATCTCATAGTCAATAGTTGACACAAAAATGAATTTGTGTGAGTGGAATTTAATGTTTGAAAATTCTTAGACCTGTTGTGTTTCCGAGATACTTTGATAAATGATGGTAACCATTTAATAATAATAATAATAATATTTTCTTACATTTGTATTGAACCTTTTTGCATCACTCAAAGTTTTTCTCAACCACCACCAATCTGCAGCATCCACCCGGCTGATGCACCGCAGCCATACTGCACCAGAACGCCCACCACACACCACCTTATTGGTGGAGAGGAGATGGTGTGATATAGTCAATCCGTGTATACGGGGATGATTAGTATAGGCCAATGGACAAACTTGGCCAGGATGCTGGGGTACACCCCTACTCCATTGACATCCATAGTATTTTCCTATGTATAATATTTTTTCGGTTACCATCATTTATCAAAATATCTTCTTTTGTATTCAACAGAAGAAACTCAACAACATGAGGGTGAGTAAACGATGACCGGATTTTCATTTGTGGGTGAACTAGGCTACAAATTACCAAGCATCCATGCATCTGGTCATTGGGGGTCCTAACTTTGAAACTCTTTAAAAGGTCTGACAATACATGTATCGGTGTTAATTTCTTTACAGTTGTCTTTGTGATCTATAATATACGTGTGACGTTTTACGATTGGACAATCAGACACACCCCCTGCCCTCGTCATTCTTTGTCATCACTTCCTGAACTGGACATTTTGGGTGACCATATAGATCTGCACTGAGCGTGTGCAGCGCCACTCCAGTGACATCAGTGTGTGAGCTTGCAGCCACCTTTAACGCTACTTTGTTCTCACTTCCTGTTGGGTACAGCTTCCACCCCCAGCAATTTCCTGTCTCCACAAAGTTGCTGTGGAGTGCGTGTGTGAAACATTCAGATGTTTCTCACTTTCTGATCTTACTCGGCCTTCACTGTCAAATTAACATTTAAACGTTCATCATTTCGCTGTTGGGGATGAGTTTTTTTTTCTTTGAGATCCTGTAGTTTTTTTTTATTATGTTTCAGCAGGTGTAGTATGGCTTTGCTTTGAGAGTTGTAGTAGTTTTTACAATTTTTCTTTTTATACCATGTCGGTTTAGGCCGTCTAATAGTTTGCCATACAATCAGGCTTATTTTTTCGTAAATTGTAAAATCTATTGATTTAGAGTTATTTCCTGGTGGAAGAGTGGCATGGTGTTGTTTTTACACAGAATGGTGCTTAATATTCACTAAAATATTGACCAGGACCATAATTTGGCCAATATTTTGCCATCTTGAGATCATAGGCATTGCTTGATAACTGTGTCAGCGTGTGTGATTATCAGAAATGGTGGTTCACCCTTATGTAAAATCTACCAACAACCTTATCTGTTGATAATAGATAGCCTTTTTTGTAAAATGCGCTTATTGTTCTCTAATTTTTTTTCATTAGCATTTTCATTGTAAGCAAAGTTGTTGTAGATATCGCACTGTAAAAAAAATGTTGCACTTAAATTGGTTTAAGTTTAGTTTAGTTGAGCCTTTTACACTTGGTCACGTCATGTGTTTTCTCTGATTGGATAGCTTTCTGATTTGTTAAAATTGTTTTATTTATTTTATTTGGCCGCAAAACTGATATCAATCCAATCTTCTGCTCCCGCGCAAAATGCAAATACATTATTCATTACTCCGCCTTAAACACTTAAGACGATGCTTTGTGTTTACTGTATGTTGTACTGTATGTTGGGAATGGGATGCGCGACTCCTTGCTCGGCATGAGCTGGATCGCGCAGTACAGATCAGCAGGAGAGTAAGACAGTGTGATAACAGACGGGACCATGACAGGGAAAAGCGCTTCACAAAAAACTCTCAAAGTTTTATTTCTTTGTTTAATATAATCGAGTTTGTCATTGGACTATTTTGTTGGTTCTAGAAAGCCTCTTACCCACTGTCGTCGCTCCATAAAGCAATAAGCGTGTCATCTTTGTTTGTTTGGCTCTCTTCCGGCTAAATTGCAAGTGACATGGTGAACACGCTGCGTTTTGCATAACTCTAAACAGTGAATCTAGTTTGTGTAATTTAACATCAATATCTTACCTTTGGGGTAGTCAATGTGGTAGGAGAAAAAGCATTACGTAGTCAATTTCACAACAACTTCATCAGCGCTGGATGCTTGAGGTAATTTTATGTTCTAGACCTCAGCAATGAGCCTCTCCACTGTCATTTCAAATGCGTCTGCATTAGAAGTTCAAATAGATTTGATTGGCTGTCAATGGTTTATCGTTCATCAGGTGGGAAATAAATCGCCCAGAAAGTGATCCCAATGATATTGTTCAATGTATTTTTAACGCTAGTTGTGATGTGAACTCTGCACAAACGATTTTTACAATTTTTTTAAGTTAGTAAGGCCCTTTACACCTGGGGTCTCATTTATAAAATTGTGCGTAGGATCCTTACTAAAAGTTTACGTACGCACAAAAAAATGGCATACGGCAAAAATTATTAAGACTTATATTTATAAATACAGATCACCTGCAACTGTACATGCATGAATTATCCTCAGATCCCACCCTGCAAGCCCATTCTCCCATTAAGTTTGTTTATTATAGATCACAACCTTTGTGTGAGAACTGGCGTATGCACAAAACGGGGCTGGAAACGTGCGTACGCCAGTTCCCACGCAACAGTTGTGATCTATAATAAACAAACTTAATGGTAGAATGGGCTTGCAGGGTGGGATCTGGCACAGTTTTATAAAGAGACCCCAGGTCTTTTACGATCGGATAGCTACCCGATCAGAGAAAACGCATGAAGTGACCAGGTGTAAAATGTCCCTTACAATTAGTTTTACATTTCTTGACTAGTGAGTAGCTATAACTTTAATTAGCTCAAGTTATTTCAATATAACTTTTATAATTTTTGCAACTCCTCACTAGTCAAGAAAGTTGAAATGAATTGTAAATTCAAGTTGATTAACTTTTAAGTGCAACAAGGACATTATACAGTGTAGGCGTATGCCATTGATCAGCGCATATTTCTGAACCATGAAATTCCTGTTAAATTAGAATTTACTGTTGTATAATTGCTTCATTTTCATCAGAAGTGCCTGATTTTTTTGTTTTTGCCTTCCAGATAAAAACAACTGATAAAACGTTCATCTGTGGACCATAAAAAAGCAGAAGACTGTCTGTGAGCACTTGCAACACAACTGCATGAGCTGTGCATTAGCAAGAAGCCACACGTTTGCGTGTTCGGCATGAATGCTTGCTGCACCGATGCAGATGTATTCATTACTCACTAACTTCAGTTTTCTGATGTCATTGTGTGTTCTTAAAACTTAGTGAACATTTTAGAGATGGGACGAAAATCAAGTTGACGAGTTTTCTATTTAAGATGTTATCTGCAGTGTTTTTTTTTTTGTTTTTTTTGGAGTCTGTGTAGAGTTTTGAGAGAGAGAGAGAGAGAGAGAGAGTTCATGGCAAAAAAGTACTTTAATTAGAGAACTGAAAGAAAGCGAGTTGGATGATAAGTTTTCAGGTGCGGTCACCGGTTGTTATCTGTGTTATGTCACCTCAAGGATTGTGAGTCACTATGGCTAGACGTCTCTGTTAAGTGGTAATGGTGACTCAGTGATGGTTCATCAGGCAATTGATCAGGTGTTTGTGTGGATGAATTGCTTTGTGCACCTTTAGGTCTACAAGGTGGCTAAGATCACAATCCCATGCACTGTCCGCAGAGCTTGTTAAAACAGTCCTGTAAAGCGGGATAAACACAGCTCAGCAGATCTTATGCTTGTTAGAAATATCCTCACTAATGCCCATCCCAGTCGTACGGCCTCCAGACACAGATTACTGAAGACGGTACCTGCACCCTTAAAATGGCTGGGTTATTTTTGACCCATAATGGGTAAATATTGGACAGAACAAGTGCTGGGTTAAAAATTACCCCATGCTGGGTCAAAAATGACCCAATGTTGGGTTGTTTTATGCAACCATGGGGTATAATAACCCAGCATTGGGTCAATTTTTAATCCAGCACGTGTTCTGTCCAATACTTACCCATTATGGGTCAAAAATAACCCAGCTATTTTTAGGGTGTTTTTACAAGACTTTGGTACAAGAACATCAGTTCGTCAGCCATCCATCGATAACTGTGATTATAAGTGTTGCTATTTGTGATTTTAAAATCACGATGGGACAACAGGACCTTATAATCAATAGATTTAAGCCTTATAGGGCTAAAACAGGTTTTTTGAATATATTTCTGATTAGTGGCACTACAGATCACAATTTAGATCAATCTGGACACCATAGCAACATCGTTTCTGAAGCTTTACTGGAAAGATGACACGTTCAATAAGCAGGAAACGCTAGGACTGATAAAACGTTATTTAAAAATAATACATCTCTTTACTGAAAGTGTCTGACTTCCTTTAATAAAGTATGAAGTCATTTCGCAGTAGTCATATCTGCAATTCAAGCTGTGAATCAGGATGAATAAAGGGTTGCCGGGCTCTAAAAAAGCATGCATTCCTGATCAACAGTCAGGACGGTTCACCAGCGTCTGTCAAAAACTAAATTTCGCCGTGTTTGAGTTTTGTGTTTACGTGTGAATGTTTTTTCGTGTCTTCTGTAGTTCAGCAGAAACGCCATTGGATGCAAATCCAAGCGTAATGGCGCCACTTAACCATAATCTTTGCTTGGTAATTGCAGTAATTTGCGGTTGTGGCGCGACTTTGTCCTCTTCATTTTTAAGGGTTAAATGCAGGAACGTCACAGTCGATTGAGCGTTTAGGCAGCTAAAGTTCTTCCAGGGAAAAGACTCTTGGGAGTAACTCTACAGTTTTTAATGAGATCAGCTTTTTTAATGCTTAACAATTACGCCAATTCAGTTTAAGCTTCGTAGTAAAGTATTGTCCGTACATGCTGTGCTGCCATCAAATGTATGTCTTTTTAGTGCCCTTAATTGTCTCTTTAAGCTTAAATATGTCTGTCATTTCCTTTATTTCAACATCAAATGCAATAAGAAGTGGCCTTATTAGGACTTATCTGGTATGCACTGCTTGTTTGGCCTTGAAGGGTTATGGTGCTCACATCGCATCCCAGTGTCAAACCTGACGTTCAAGGCAGATGGTCTAAAAGGGTATGCAACCAAGGATGTGCAAAATAACATTAGTGCATTAAAAAAAGACACATGGTCTGTGGGTTGAATGAATGACTTATCACAAGTACATTTTTAGTGTGATCGCAAGTGGTAAATTTGGTCATTTACGCTATTTTAATACTTGCATGTTGTTTTACTTGCGTTACACTCTCATTGAAATAACTTTGTACATGTAGCATATAAAGACAGTGTGACAGCATCTATTGCCTGTACTGTCGTCCAGTCAGTTATAAGCCGAGACTGACACTATAGTGCACACTGGCATCATTGTGAAATGGGCCACTGTGATGAAAGAAAGCCTTGTTGTGGTTCACATTAGTGTTTGTGGTGCTGTAGTGTTCCCCTGACCCTTTGTAAGGTCGTGGATAGCAGTGTTGATAACACGGGGCATGGGTTATGAAGGACTGCCCTGTATTACATGGGCTTTTTGTGTGTTATGATATGTCACACAGACCTGAGAGTGTGTGCTCTTTTGACCTGGTTTAGTAAGCAATGCCCTAACAACTACCCAGTACACCCTAGGAACCACATAGCAGCATGCTTTTATTTCGAATGATGGACACCAGCTGGATCAAGTTTCATCTTCCTGTTCTTCACATTAATCCACACTTCAGATATAATGTACTGTCTTGATGCTCTGGCACTCGGTCTTAGATGACCCTAATTCGATGACGTCAAGTCAACCCCTGCATCTAGCAGATTTGTTTATTTCATCTCTGTAAGTGTTTTGTTTGCCCTGCTAAACCACTGCATTCCTTGACTCTGTTGCTAAGTTTAGGTGGTTGCAAGGCGTTGTTGGTATCCTGATGTGTCATCTTAGCGGTTGGTTGGTTGGTTGGCTGAAGCAGAAGGCCATGGACAGCTGTGGATGAGATTATCTGCGTCACAAAATCACCATAGTCTGATTACATGACCAAAAAAGAAGCGGTTGGAGGCGGGGATCTGCATTGATGAAGTGGAGATGACAATGGATAGATGTTGTATTTGTAAGAGAGAGAGAGAGAGAGACACAATGCCCTGTCTATCACAAGAATGTGGCTTTACTGTTGCAGAACTGCCAAAAAAAGCAAATACATTTTTTCTCAGTTTTAGGTTGAACTTACGGATCGTATGGAAAGAGATTTGTCTAAAAATGGGTATTGTGGTCAGTGACTGTGGTCAGTTTGTCTGTTATGAGCTGTCACACTTTTTTTAATCTCATGATATTAGGGATGCACCGAAATGAAAATTCTTGGCCGAAACCGAAAACCGAAAAAGAAGAAAACCAAGGCCGAAAGCCGAAAGCCGAAACACCGAAAGAAATTATGCCAATTATTAGTACTACCATTGCACTTATGGTATTTTTGTGTGTAATAGAAATGGAGTCAACACACACAATTTGAGAAGAAAAATAAGCCAAACAGCATGTGGCATAAACAAACCCAACATCAGTTATATAGGCTGAAGGATTTGTTTGATTAATCCTTTGGTGCTTGTTTGCCATGCAGTATACATTTAAAAACTGAGATGTGCTAGTTGTGGTTTTGTTTTAACGTTAATGTTACAAAATGCTGGTAAAAAAATGATGGCATTTTAATGCACTTTAAAACCCCGAATGGGTCGAAGGCTCAGTCAAATATGAATTTCTTCTTTATTTAGTCTGACATGTTTTTGTTTAAAAAAAAATCATATTTAGCCGCCCTCTCCGGTGAAACCCGTTTTTCTCATTAATGCCAGCAGCAGAAAAAACTCTGCTCTGTTGTTATCCAGTGAGAACAACAAACGGATCTAACAAATATATCTGAATTTAAAATTATGTTACAAATAACGCAAGCTGGCTTGATACATTATTGCTGAGGGTGCAAAGTTACGAGCTTAATTTAACAACACTTCACAAAACGGAGCTATTGTTTGCTGTTACGGCATTTGCAGTTATCGGGTTTGTTATATATTGTTATATCGGGTCGTTTTAACAAAATAAACTAGGCTATATAAGGAAGCGAACAAATCTCTCATCATGCACGCTGATGCGGCGGCGGAGAAGCACGTCTAACACCCGGCATTAAAACTCTAAACACTTAAATGAGTCTGCAATCTGAATTACCAAAACAATCAGAAATACATACATATTAATTTTCATGTATATTTTATATTAAAGTCTGTAAAAGACCGTACAGGTGAAGTGAAAAAGGATTCAATGAGCAGTAGCCGTAATGCTGCGGTGGCGGATTAAAAACATTTGAATATCATTTTTTTCCCCATTCTAATTATTATTGCAGATCGAATATTTGACCATTCGTGCACATCCCTAATTTTAAAAACAATCATGTTAAATGTCTGTTATTTTGGATGTTAATCTGAACGAATGTTTAGTCAGAGCTTGTGAAAACTGTACACAAATGCCCAGAGAAACTCCGCGGGTTTGGACACAAACATTACGGTCGTGGGCGGGAGTGAAACTCACAGGTTGCGGAGATCCTGTTCAGAAATTCGGCGGACGCGGGTTTGAGAGAAACCTACTCCACACCGCAGATATGTTACTTCAGACAAGCACGTGCAGGTCGTGGTTTCTGTTTGCGTCATCACATTATTTCGGCCGTATTTTTTCGGTGATAAAAGTCTTTCGGCCGAAAACCGAAAAACCACTTTTGGGCCATTTTCGGCCGAAAATTTTCGGTGGCCGAATATTCGGTGCATCCCTACATGATATAATGAGCGTCATAGCCGCATGGCACCTCTGAATGTTCGTGAATGATCAGCTGCGAGCTTCCTTCTTTGTTTCTTAATTTATTTTAAACAGAAGTTTGTTGTTATAAAACTTTATTAATAGGAAATATACATTTTATATCTACACTGTAAAAAATCTCTGTGGATATTACAGTATTACTGGCAGCTGCTTGGCGGATTCTGACGAAATCCAGACTTAGAAGGTGTCCAGCATCAGATTTTTTTAAAAGCCCTTGAAGCCAATTTTTTTCACATATAGGATTAAGGTCTGAACTTACTATAACCATTATTTAAAAATAATTCCTATATAATTATTTACATTTTTTTAGACTATCATTATCAAAAATTAGGGATTCTCAGATCAATGCCGATATCCACTAAAAATACGTGGCCGATCACTATCTTGAATCCTGAAATATTATTCACAGCTATTTCATGTACTACGGCTTTTGATCAGTAAGTCCTTATCGATCTGAAATCACTGTTAGCTTGAATCGTTTATAACATGCGTTTGAAAAAGCAACACTCGTCACACATAATTATTATACATATTATCATGAAAATACCTGCAGTACAGCAAAATAAATATATCTTTAAGCCATTTCCTGGAGCTGCGTGTCATCATAGCTGCGTGTGTATTGTTCTTCGTCTACAGCGCATTTTGAGTTTCTGCAAGAGAGCGCCACCTGGCTTTTGGATGTAGCAGCATTTCACCGTAATTCATTGAGAAGTATAGCAAGCATTATCGGCCGACCGATTGATCGGAGCATCCCTATCAAAAATTATCATTACCGAAACATATTACATTAAATATATGCATTTACAAACTCATGTTTCGGTAATGAGAACTAAAAAGTTGTCTAGGTACTATGACAAACAAAACATTTTATCTGGAGAAAAAATAAGAACTGCTTACCTGGTAGCCATCTTGAGTGTCACAGTCAATTATGTCCCTTCCAACTTTTTTTTTAAATGTTAGTTCCTTGAGGGCTTAAACAATGATTGAAATTTGTTGCGGAGGGTGAGAACATTTTTCTTGGACACATTTATATTCCTTATTATTGTCTCCTACATTTACCAATGATCACCAAATAGCACATGTTTCTTTACTGTAAATGTTTATAGTATAACATGCACTGAAGCTTTTTATTTTTTGTATTTTTTAATTATAAATATTTCCATGTCAAAGAACCCAAATCCAGTCATGGACACGTTGTGGTAATGACAATTTTCCCCTTAAGGTGTGAAAGAACAACAAAATTGGTTGGTATGATGTCATTTGAAATCATGTGCAAAATAGTACGTAAAGAGATGTTTGTAACTGTATGCTGCTTATTGTGATAGCATTTACTTTTTTATCAAAATGATTCATGACACCTCATAAGTCTAATTTTGTGAGAATCACTTGCTTTTAGATTTAAATGTATGTTATTTACTGGCAACAGTTTGTTCAAAATTAAAGAGCACCTATTTCATTGCAAAAAAAAACAATGTTATTTTGTGTATTTGATATAATACAATGCGTTGGCGTGGTTTATGGTTAAAAAACACAAAAATTATTTTCCACACATCGTACATTTTTCTTGCTCCAGATATCTCGGTCTTCCTGAAATGTATTGATTTGGTACAAAACTTATCGATCTGAAAAGCGCTCTGTCCCTAATTGGTCAGCTAATCTGTATGTCGTGATTGGCCTGAATACCTCTGACGTCACCCGGAAATGTGACGCTCCTTACCATGTTAACTTACAGGCCAAAACAGGAGGAATTATGATAATGTCGGTCTTGTCCACGTCAACTGGCACAGGAAGTAAACTGTTGCCTTCAATCCGTGGGTTTGTTCTAGTCCAAGAAAAGAGATGGATACGAATGGAGACGATAACTTGCGTCATCGGGTTTTTACTTTTTGCGTATCGTTCACATACTAATACACACTTACACACCAAAGGAAATGTGAAATTGTGAATCAGACCATATGTGCCCTTTAAATGAACATAAAACATTAACAAGTCTTTATCTTTACAGCCTCATGCAAAGCATTAGCGGAACCAAAATCTGAAAGGAAAGGTTGATTTTGTAAGGTTGTAAATTTTTACAGTGAATATATGTAAATATAAACCAGTCATAAGTCGCACTGGGAATATTTGTAGCAATAACCAAGAAAACATTGTATGGGTCAAGAAGAAAATTTGTAAATATCCTACCTTAAAAATATATATATCATTAGTAATATTTGTTGCTAAGGATTTCATTTGGACATTTTTCTCAATATTTTTATAACCTCAGATGCCAGATATGGCTAATATGCCTAAAGACGATATGGTGCGGACGTTGTGTTAGGTGTTTTAGGTTTTGTAAAAAAAGCAAGTAGGCTTTAAATTTTTATCTCTTAAAAATTAATATTTTATTGACTGTTACGGTGTAATCTGTAATCTTTCTTGATTTGAGGACAAAAACCACGTTTGCATCGCTGTGGTATTTTTACCCAAAGAAGTTGCTTTTGCTGTAACTTCAGGATGCAAGATAAACATCTCAGTCAATGTTTCACAACCAAATGTCACGTTCTCATTAAATCCTTGTGCAGATTAAGTTACCCTCCCATAAAACCATCATAAATGTATACATGATTCCAGAAAATACACACGGCAGGCTTATTTGCTTTCTGCAAAGCCAAAAACGTTAAAGCAGCCTGGCAATTGTGCAAGAGTCTTTTGCATAGTTCTCGCAAAACCTATTTTGGGTTATTTACACTTCCTTTCTGAAATCTTTCCCTCGCACAGGAATGAGAACAGGGCAACGTTCCCCAAATGGTTGTTGGAATGATTATCTTTTGTTCAGCAGCAATTGTTGTGGTCCATAAACTTGTATTCAATAAATTTGACCTGAGTGTAGTTTGTTGCTTCATAAGAGGCTTTTGTATCACTGAACCCTTACAGCCATTGTACCTTATTGTTGTAAATGTTAAAGGAACAGTTCAGCAAGAAATGTAAATTGTTGTCATTCATTCGCCATCATGTCATTCCCCACAGATCTGGTTTTGCAGATGACAAAAGAGGATGTTTTTAAAGACATTTTCCATGCTGTGGAAGTCACGGGGGATTACAATTGACTTCCATTGTAGGCCTAAAAAAAGGATGAGTCGATGTGGACGGTTTTCATTTTCGGCTAAACTTGCTTTTTGGTTATAAACTGGTGCAAATGGATCAGAAATGTCTTTGGTCCTATAGCAGGCTTTGGTGCATCTGTTGAAGTTGGCAAGAAAATATCAGCTTGAAGCTGCAGCTGTGTCGGCTAAAAATGTCAAAAACTAAATAGTTTAATGCTGTTTTTCTGCTCCGCTTCAGCTGCTACTTCTCTCGCTTCCTCTTCTTCTTTCTATTGCCCTTTATCATCATTTCTCACACGCTGTAGTGTGTTGGAAGCAGACCCTAGTGGTTTAGTTCACATGCTGTGTCTGCATTGTACCGCTGACCGGGCATGAAGTATAAAACACCAGCAGTACATTTCATTTCTTCTAATTGGCAACAGAAGTTCGTGAACGAGGACTTGCTAGGTTGTTTGATTCCTATTTTTATTGCGTTGCCATGTATAACCTCATCCACGATGACATTATTTGATCTCAAAGTCCTTTTCCGCAAAGCTGTAATTTAAAAAATGTTTGCTTTTTCGCTTCATAAAAGTCCTTGCTCTGTATTATTATTATGTTTTTTTTAGGATCGTGTCAGTCTTTCCTCTGAGATTTGTGCAGGTTGTATAAGTGTGTCATGCGTTCAGGTTGATTTAAAGTGGAGTACATGTCACTTCCAGATATAGTTAAGTAAAACCAAACCTTTTAGTTGGCCAGTGTATATTTTCTTGTCATAGTGATGGGTCACAAGAATGTAAATCAGGGCTCAAAATTAACTTTTTTATTTGGGAGCACTGGTGCTCCCAACTTTAAAGAGTTAGGAGCACCAGCAAAAATTTAGGCGCATCCATCCAAAAATTAAAAATCACCACAACTACAATGTAAATGTTAATAGATTTATTTTTTTAAAAATAAAACACCACCGCCAGGCTTTACACATCCTATGGCCAGCATTTAAAAGTTGGTCTTCTATTTTATTTTATTTTATTTTATTTTTTGCTGCATAAATTCCTAAATGAATACCCAAATGCTGTTGAAATAGTATAGCAGCAATAATAATTTAACAATTAAGGGTAACATGATTAAGATTACATAGAAAATCTAGCAAACAAGTAAAACACTGATTAATTGTGACATTACAAAAAAGTGACCCTAATATAGAAGGCTAATATATATTGGTATTGATAACTGCATTACCAGGATGCTTTTACTACTAAATAGGCAATGTTTTAAAAAATACAACAAAAACATACCATCAGCATTGTCGTATTCCAAGTCAACATGGACCACAAGGATGTTTGTCGAATGTCCATTCACCAGCGCATGCGCACATACACCATCAAACACACTTTGACAGACAGCTCGTGTCTCCATCAATAATAAACACATTTGTCATGACACGTGTTTTTGGCACTTTCGCCATGTTTAAGCAAGGTACGTCTGGCGCTTAAAATGTTTTGATTCCGCCATTAACGCCGTTTTACAGGATTTACAGTAAACACAGTAAGTTACATTTTCATAGCAGAGACACTCGAAATCTTTAAGCCACTCTCTCTAAAAGGTTTAACGTCAACTCGTATTTTCCGGTGGTGGAGTTACATTTGAATCCGGATCGTCGTAAAAATACAGTAATAATCTTAGCTGTAATAGGCTCGCTCTCGTCATGCTTGCGACGCGTTCGTCTTTTCACATTTCCGCGCTTCACGGCAACAAGGAATGACTGACGCTCATATTAGCCAATCTGCGGTCTTCATTAAACGCAAGAACTTAATGGTGAAATTTGATTGGTTATGTATCGTTGGAGAGCACACTGAACCTGGGACAGCGCCAGCACGCAGGATCACAATCAACTCGCGTCACAACAAAATGGGCAGTCGCACAAATGCTCCCAAATATATTTTAAGGTCGCACAGATTAAATTTCGGTCGCATATGCGACCAAAATGGTCGCAATTTCGAGCCCTGTAAATAATGCCTTTATTTTTTCCAGAACTTTCCAGAAATGTCATCCCAAAATCAAAATGAAAACATTAAATTAAATCTTACACCAGTCAGCATAAATTGCATGTATGCGTTGGGTGGATGCTTTTATCCAAAAGCTACTTCCAGTCCATTAAATGTATTTTAAGAACTGTGAATAAAAATATACTTTTTTAATTTTTATTGACTTTAACTCTTATATAAATGCATACATTCACTTATCACCATATAGTTAACAAGACAAGCAGTAGACAAAAAATACAAATAACAATACCACATTAAATATCACAATAAATAATAGGGTTGCACTTTATAATAAGGGTCCATGAACTAATAATTAATTCTTACCAAAATACAAACCAATGATGAGTTACGGCACATACTACTGAAGAGTCATCACTAAGACTTAACGTGACATGTTTGTTACTTGTCACTTAATGTATTAGTTAAAGGGACACTCCACTTTTTTGAAAATTTGCTCGTATTCCAGCTCCCTAGAGTTGAACATTTCATTCTTACCATTTTGGAATCCATTCAGCTGATCTCTGGGTCTGGCGCTAGCACTTTTAGCATAGCTTAGCAAATCCATTGAATCTGATTAGACCATTAGCATCCGCTCAAAAATAACCAAGAGTTTTGATATTTTTCCTATTTAAAATTGACTCTTCTGTAGTTACATCATGTACTAAGATCGACGGAAAATTAAAAGTTGCGATTTTCTAAGCAGATATGGTTAGGAACTATATTCTCATTCTGGCATAATAATCAAGGACTGCTGATGTAACATGGCTCAATAATATTACGCACTGCCCAAAATAGTCCCCTGCCATTTAAAGTTACCAAGGGGACTATTTTCGGCTGCTGAGTAATATCATTTTTTATCATTCAATTTATGTTTTAAGTCATGAGTCATGTTATACTTAATGATGACTCTTTATTAGTTAATGATTAGTATATGCCTTAACTCATCATTAGTTCATGTTTAATTAAGAATTTCATTTAGGTATTAGTTCATTATGAATCATGGATCTTATAATAAAGTATTACCAATAATGGAAAAAATTGTCTATAGCTTTTCATCTGAAGGTGTATAGTTAAATGCTTGAAATTAATTTTATAGACAAAAATATACATGTGCCAAACCGATTAATTTCTGTTATTCGAAAACTTAAATTTTATTTTAAAATTATTTTTGAAATAGGTGACTTAAACATTGAAAGAAAGGCAGCCAATAAGAGCACAGATTAAATGTGAACTCCTTCAATATTCTTTAAAATTGATCCTAAGGTTAAACTTTAAGAAGCTTCTTGAAATTAAGGCAGAGAGTGACTAAACTTCAGATGATAAATTATAACAGTTTTTATTTATTTTGGATGCTTTTAGTCACCGACATACTGTACTGTGCAAAAGTCTTAGGCCACCATGCCACAGTTACACATGTTGTTTTTGCAATGTAATAGTGATCATATATAATTATTTCTCAGTTTTTTTAATAGAATACATCCAGAAAATACAGGAAATGTGTTTGTAGTATTAAAAACTGTAAACAGATGTAAACTGATGTTTCAAGTTTTTAGGGTAAACTCCCATTCCACTTGAGCAATAGCAGGAAACTGCAGGATCTCTTAAACCTAAATAAAATTAAATCCTAATTTTAAAGAAATTCATCTTTTTACTTCATTCTGCTCAAAAACGCTCAAGATGTGTTTAGTGTCAAACAAAACACCAACGATGCCTAAAGAAGACACTTAGTCCTGAAAATTATTTTTTTTATTTTTTTGTACATATTTCCTGTATTTCTGTTTGTATTTTAATAAAATAGATTGAAAAAATATGGATGGACATTAAAACTTCTAAAACAATAAGGCTGTGTCCAAAACCGCATACTGAATGAGATGAATCCTGATAGTATGAATGAGATTCGGACGTACTACATCACGTGACATACTCCATCATCACGTCATGTCATTCCAGCACGAACAGCCGCGACGCGTCATCTTCCTCGTTCTTCCCGGGGCATCATGGGATAGTGAAATGTCCATCGTATGCACAATGCAAAATCTAAGTGGAAGTATTAGGGCCTACTGTTTTTCGAATACTATGTATTCAGACATAGTACTCGCCTCGGCTACTGCTTTTCACCTACTATATAGTATGGAAGTAGCAGTTTCGGACAGCATACGTCTGATGGTGGTGGCCTACGACTTTTACACAGGACTGTATTTCCCACAGTTAAATTTGTGTTATGCTGTAGTTTATTATTAATTTGTAATGTGGACAAAAGTATATAAATGAAGAACGAATGAGTATTCCAAAACTTTTTTTAGGTACAGATATGTATACATTTGGTACCAGTACGTACCTTTGAGGTACTAATATGAACACTTTAGGTGCAAAGGTGTACTTTTAGAAAAGGTATCACTCCAGTGACAGCAAGGGACCATTTTTGGCCACATTTTTGTTTTCATATACACCATTTTCCCCATTGGTTCTAACGTGTTAGCAACTCAGAAAGTTTATCAAAATTTCCCAGCATCAAAATGTCTGGTTGTTGCGTTTGGTTGCACTACTATAATATACGTATATACGTATATATGTATCTGGCAACTTTATTTTTGGCCATCTGCTAACATCTTCTATCCACTCCACTATAGGACACGGATCTGGTAGCTGTGTTGAAGTCAACTTTTTAAAATAACTTTCTCTGTCTATGTTGCTTCACTGCTGATTCTTGTCATACTTCCGTTGCCTAAATGCGCGCATATGTTGCCAGGTCATCATTGTGTACAAACAGTAAAATGGTCTATACGATTTAAAAAATGGGCTTATTATGCTTTTGTGGCTACTTTTTGGTAGAAATATGACCCAGGTGAATCTTCACAGTTTTATTGTGTGATTCACACTACAGTGTGGTTTTTCACACTAAGCCTGGAGTATTGCACACAGAGTGAATTTGTGTGCCTGTGGGGAACGGTCAAACCCAAAAACTGTTTAGATCGATACTAGATTCGATAGACTCGGAACCTCTCTAAATAAATGATGGCCATCGAAAGCTTTTACTCCAGCTGCCGAGCGGGACCACTGTAGTCTTTTGGGTTCAACACCACAGTGCTTCCTAGAGAAGAGTTGAGAGCTGTTAGAGCCCTGTTATGTTTTAAGTATGCATCAGGGAGCAAACTACACAATCAATACTCTCCCCCTCTCCGTTTTTTTTTTTTTTTTCGTTTAATTGGCATGTCAAATACAGCGGTATCGGCAAAGCATTCTATGGCGACAGGGCTGCAAATCTTCCCTCGCTTTCTGTATTTTTACTCGTTGTTTTTTTGTCAGGTGTGCGCGCCCGTGCTGCATTGCAGCACTAAAACAATCCTGCGAACCACCTACATTTCTGACTGTGCACCCACTGAGTTCCAGTTATGAACATGCCAAATCGTATGCATGAGTCAAAATAAGAAAATGACTGTCTTTCCAAAAAAGGTGAGGAGTGTGAAGTTGTGGGCTTCTTTGAAACGCCAGGCCCGTTCTGAAAGTCGCTGGGTGTAGATTTGTTAGTTTTGGTTGTAGTGCTTTTTTTAATGAAGGAAAATTCAAAAGAGAAAGTGCTCGACAAACAGGTTAACCAGATGTTAAAACCACGTATGGAAACCACCGTTATATTATAATTTCGGTGTGGGAAGGGGCGTCCCTTTGCCAATGGGTGTTTATCGGCCTCATTATGTGATGGGCTGGTACATCACTGATAAGATCGGGGGGCTCCTAGCCAATAATTACATCATTGCTTTGAATTAGGATTTCATTTGCCGTTTGCTGTTGTATTTGCAGGCACTTGGGAGAGGCTTTCTAATTTTAGAGATCATTTAATGAACAAAAATGTATGCTTATGAGTGCTGGGTCCGATTTGGTTGAATCATCTATCATTATTTTAATTTAATTTATCTTTTTTTTAACTCGTGTTAGTCAGACCTTCTCTTCTTTGGTTGTCTACCCATCAGTCTTTGCAGCGGAAGGATGTTGCACGCTCTGTTTCCTTCAAACCGCAGCTCTGGGTTTGGTGTTTGGCAGATACTTGCTCGCCCCACCTTCTCTCTTGCATTCGAATGCTATTAAAAGGGAAGTTGATCATCAAGCCAATGCGGAGAAACTAAAATAAAGCACCCAGCTTGATGGGTTTTTTCTTTTTATGGATTATATTAAAAGCACTGATTTTTTTTTACACTAAAATCTTTTCTTGAGAAATCCTGGATGATTTTAATCTATAGGAGTTAATATATCAGCCAGGGAGATTGATCAGATTTACCTGCTTTAATTTCCTGTTGGCAACTCTTCAGATATTTGTGGTATCTCGTATTTGACGTTAAGAACACAGATCATCCAATCAGATTGAGACACGCTGCTTCCCACACTTTTTGCATTTTCACACATACTGATGCTAAAATAGATAACTGATAGGTGGGTTTTTGATGTGGGTGAATACCTTTGCATTACACTGGGACCACACAGATGGCACGCAGCCATTTTCCCTATAATAATCATTTGTCTTCTCTTATATTGGCAGGTATTAAATGAAGAGTGTGATCAGAATTGGTATAAAGCTGAACTTAATGGAAAAGATGGTTTCATTCCTAAGAACTACATTGAGATGAAGGCACATCCGTAAGTATACTTCAGCTTGAGCTCTCTTCACACCTCTCAGACCTTTAGAAAACACCTGACATGACTCTCTGTTTCCAGAGAGATTTAGTGGGCACTGTTATCTAATGATATAAGACTTAATATGATGTGCTTAATTTAGGCTTAGAGAAACCTCATCTTCAAACATATTAAAAATGATTTCAGTTCCTTCATCTGTGAGAACCGGATGTGTATATTTTAATGCATGCTAGTAAAAAGGAATGATCTTTACTATAATCATCCTGTTTAGTTTCATAAGCACAGGGTGTGAGGATTAAAGACGCTGCTGTATCTTTAATATATACTATACAGTAGCCTACTGCCGATGTATTGAGAAAAATTTGCGGCCAAATTAAAAGGGAATAGGCTTTATGCCCAGCTGCACTAGTTCCTGAACTTCAACCAGCTCCTTGTTTCCGGTCTGCCATTATTGGACAAACTGATTAATCCAGGTGTGCCTGAGCTCAGTAGTCACAACAACAATAATCGGGCACACCTGGATTGGTCGGTTTGTCCAATGGTGGCGGACAGGAAACAAGGAGCTGGCTGAAGCATTGCTTACTTTTATATATATGCGACAGAATTGTAAATATTTAATATGCTGGCCGGCCCAATACCTTTGCTTTTTCTATTTTAACCTTGGCCAATATTACAGCTTTTCATGGCATTTATTATGCAAAGGATTGTAATTAATATTTAAAACAATCCAAATAAATAACTTCACATTGAGTGCTCTGAGGAAGAACTGCACAACACGACCTCAGGACAATAACATTGGTGCCTGGTGATAGGCCGTTTTAATATTACAGTATTGTTAATGATTGATTGACTGTGGACGGTTTCAGCAACGACAACATAAACAAACGGACTAAACCCAACTTCCGGTAGACTTCCACATAGAATTAGGGATGCATAATGGTTGATCGTGATTGATCTATAGCAGAGTAGAGGTTTTTGTTTGCATCATGTATGTGTGTGAACTGTGTATAATAACTTTGTTATAGATAAATGCACACACATGCATGTATATATTTAAGAAATTTTTACATGTGTATATTCATTTGTATATTTATGTATAATTTATATTATATATTACTTCATATATAAATATATATTTTTTCTTAAAATTATACATACATGTTTGCATATTTATATATACATAATTATTAGGGCTGTGTATCGCCAACAATTTCCCGATACGATGCGTATCTGATACAAGGGCCTCGATACAATGCGCATCGCGATACAAGACTATTTTGAATTACGTTTTTGTTCAGAATTTAGTAACATTATTATTATTATTACTACCTGTTTATTGTACATTGAATAAACAGTGTTGTAACAGTTGTGGTTTTGCCATTCATTTATTAGCTTTTGGGGTAACATAGAAATACTTAAAATCCCAGAGTTAGTACTTGTGTTTTTTTAAAAGCAGTTTTACAAAGATGGTGCCTTACTCTAGGCATTATATTTGTCTCTCATTATTCTATATCTATAAACATGCAGTCAGACTTAATACTATTTAATAGAAATCAGATTATTAATGTGGCATTTATAGTTTGAAGTAGCTCTGTATCTCTTCTCTAGACATACACTTTTCACATGCAAATCTTTCTCGTGTTTCTTCTCAAATGCGTTAGTACTGTTTTATAAGAGAGTGGCTAATAAAGCCCTTTGCAGTAGTATAGGCTAAGATTTCTGCGCTTTTCACACTGAACTCATTGATTTTAAATACACAGCGCGCGCGAGAGAGAGCGGCAGTACGCGGCTCGCTATGCAGACACGTGCGCCAGCGAGACAGACACGCAAAGTGAAAGTCACAGATCAACAGCGATTCGTCACGTTACTTTCAAAAGTACATCCGAATCGATATGGAAGGTGCTGTATCGATGCGCGCATCGTCAGGCGTCCATGACGATGTATCGTCATATCGATATTTTGAACACGGCACTAATAATTATTATACTCGGTTCACACACATATATGATGTAAATAAAACCTTTTATTCTGCTATAGATTAATCGCGATTAATCGTTATGCATTCTGCATAGAATCAATAACAACAGAGTGCTTTTACGATAATTTATTTCTTAAAACAAATAAATTAAATGACAAGTAAAATACCTTTGTTTGTATATCATATCTAACGTTTATCAACTATTACACAGAGCTATTGTTACTGTCTAAGATTAATGTTTACAATCGATGTAAGCTTACAGGTCCTTGAATTCTTGACTGGCTGCCAAACATCTTCACTAGAGATAAAACCGTATGAAAATGTAACTATTATAATGGTTTTGCGAACAATTTCAAGAAATTTTAAAAAAATTACTGATGCAAACTAAATTTAACTCTTTCCCCGTCACCGTTTTTAAAAATTTGCCAGCCAAAAGTTGATTTTCACAAAAGTTTAATGCCTTAAAGAAAATGTTCTTCTTTAAATATATAAACATATAATATATCAAATGAAAGAATAGACCCTCTGCTTTCAAACAAACAAACAAAAAACATTTCATCCTACCTTCATTTGTTCTCTTTTTATCACCTTAAATGTATGTAGGTTTCTTCAATAATAGAACATTCTTAGCAAAAAGCTGAGGTAATAGCATTTTTGTGAAGGACCTTTGATAAAAGTTGGGTAAGAGCGCCACCTGGTGTATAATAGGTGAAATGTGGTTTGCCAGAAAAACTTGTCATTGGCATAGAAGCGTGTAAAGAGTTAAAATTGGTTTTACATGTAAGTGCACTTTTGTTTGCTTAAACATTAAATAAATTACTTTTGCACGATTAATCGCTACACCCCTACACTACATGACTTTAAACGTTGGCCAATCACTGTGCTGTTTAAACAACACTATTTCATGTACATATTTTACAAGGTGGCTAATTCATATGACCACATATGTACATTTTTCTGCAATATTTTAGCCTCTGTGACATTGGGATTAGTGGAGGGGTTTCGTTATAGTTTTTTTATGATAATAGTATGTTTTTTTACGATTCACTTTGCACGAATTCATACGAATTAGCAAACTCATAAAATGCGGACCAGTTCTCGTGAGATCAGCTGGTAGTACATGACTTGCATGATCTGGTCCCCAAACCACGTTTTGTCTCGAAAAAAACATGCGGGAAGTGAAACGGGAAACATGTGAAACAGGAATTGTTTATTTGTAAAATGGATGTCAGAAAGACATTATCGCTGTTTGTTCGATCATTGGCTCTGAAAACTCTGAATAATAAAATATCTCAGTACCTCAACCCATGCCTTGCCCTCATTAGCTGTAGCTCATTATGACACGTGACATCACATGATGTCGAGTCGGACGACAGCTACAGATATTTATCATGCTAAATATTTTTCTGGTGTCCGCGAGGAATCAGTGAGTCTCTTTAATGTGCTAGATCACACAAAAATTGGCGAGTTTTGATCGCACGTTGATTTGACGCAAATCTGGCTTGTAGTGTGAACTTGGCATAAAACGTTTTTAATATACTGAGATGTTCTTGTTGGTTGTTTCAAGATGTGCTTCTGTCTGTGTACTTAAACATTAACAAGAGGAAGTGTCACATTGCAGCTCTTATGAAAGACGTTTTGGAACGTAATAGGAGGACCTTTGTTTTAATTTGCTTCCTCTCTCTCTCTCTGTGTCTCTCTCTTTCTAATCTTTTATACATAATCGAATTTTGACCTTTTGCATCACTAGGACGCGATTGTTATCAATTAGAGAAACTGCAGTTTCTATTCTGACCACTCATTTTTCCACATTACACTGTTCCTTTTTCAGTGAGACCAATACGTTAGATCGTCAGGCTATATGGAAGGGCGAGCGCATGTCTCTTATCAGGGATCAGGGAATGTAAATGTTTTTCCATGTGTTTGAACAGTGACAGACAGAAGTGGGTACATGGCGGTCAGACGGCGGTTGAGTGGAATTTACCCTCGAATGCTATAATTCCTCTTCCTGGTCATGTGTTTGTATATCTGTATGTGCTGTACACATCAAAGAGGGAGGAAAAATTAGGCAGGTACAACAGATAGCGCTTTTCCTAGTCTTATGTAACAGGCCCTATGGGAGTGTAAATGCTTTGTTATGTCATACTTCTGTTAGTTGAGTCTATCACGTAGCCCTGTAGTGGTGTGTGTGTATGTTTGTTTTATTATCTATTGGGGCAAATTATTACTTAGGCCTTGCTCACACTTCAAACATCCGATTTGGTTTCCAATCCTGATGGGTCGCGCTGTTTCTCCGCGAGCAATAAAAGCTCTGTGCTGACACAATGGTAAATGAAAGTGGCTGTCTGTGAATTAAATCGATTCGGACTTGACGGCTACTTGTTGCGCAGGACTCGCATGAGCGAACAGCGGTGGCAGGCTTTTTATGCGCTCAAGCATGTAATGCAACCTATATTGTTTATGGCAGGGGTCTTTAACTACTAATTTTTACACTGAAATGCATCACTTCCGGTTGGCATGTCACATGCGGTGTAGTCACACAAGTTTTTTTATGCATTCAAAACTCAAATTGGATCAGAAAATTATGCACCTGCAGATGGCACCCGACGCAGCCTCTTTCCGACTCTCCTTCCGGGTTTGTCGGCAGGCATTTGGCATGTACAGTGCACAGGTGGCTTTTGAAGGAAAACACCACCTTTTTTAATATTTTACTATGTTCTTACCTCAACTTAGACAAATTAATACAAACCTATCTTTATTCAATTCATACACTTAATCATTGTAGAGCACGTCGTGAATGTGTTGGCATTTGGCCTGGCCCCGTTCATTCTTTGGGATCCAGGGGGGGATGAGTTTGGAGGCCACCGGACACTTCCATGTTTTCCCTGTTTGAAGACTGTTGCATGAGTAGTTACACAGGTAGGTATGGTGGCACAAAATAAAACGTGATTTTTTTAAGTGGATAAGAAATTAGAACTATATTGTATGACGGAAGAGCACTTAGTTTGCAGCACATCGACCTCGGCGCACAGTAACATCATCACTCCTGACTACCCCCTCCTCACTCAAACTTTCATCAATATTACTGCGCCAGAGGTCGAATGGGAAATAGGGAAAACATGGAGGTGTTTGTTGACTTCTGAGTTCATCCCTGTTTGGATCCTGGGGAATGGGTGGGGCTGGGCTAAATGCTGGCGCATTCACGACGCGCTGTACAAGTATTAAGTGCACGCATTGATAAAGGATGGGTATGTATTAATTAGTCTAAGTTGAGGTAAGAACATAGTAAAATATTTAAAAAATGGTGGTGTTTTCCTTTTAATCAGACAATGATGACCGCCAGGCGGGATAAAGATGATGTAGGGCTGCATTTGGCCCGCGTGCCGCCAGTTGAATAGCCCTGGTTAACGGTATATGTATACAACCCTTACAACGTTTAGGGTCGTATACTTTTTTGTTTTAGTTCTATGTGGTATATCAAAACGGGCGAAATATCACACTATGGTTTGCAATAAATGCATGAATTTAATATTTTAGAAAGTTATGTAATTGTCAAAAAATTATCCCTAGCTATCACTGCGGTGGTACCCTTTCAAAAAGTACACCTTTGCACCTAAAGAGTCATATAAGGACCTCAGAGGAACATATTGGTACCAAATATATATACATCTGTACCTAAATGCAGGGTTCCCTGGCTATGTAAAACGCAAGGCCCTGGGAAGTTTTTGAAAATATACATACATAGATACAGGTCATTGAAAGTGCTTTTTTGCATAGTTGTGTTTGACACATGAAAACGTCTCTGGTTACGTATGTAACTGTTGTTCCCTGAGGAGGGAACGAGACGCTGCGTCTCCCTTGCCATACCTTCTGCGTCCCTGTAACGCCGTCTTTGGCAATATTTCAGATAGCGATATAGTTCCTGGCTCCCACATCACCCTGTCTTTGTCGTAAGCTTCACCATTGGTTGAATTTGATATACACATTCAGACGCACTTACCCCTGGAGCCGTCCCCAAAGTGTCACCGCAGTGATGCAGCGCGAGTTCCCTCGAAAGGGAACTGAAAAATGTATCTTAACAGGTAACACAATGTAACCTTGCTCTCACTTGTAATGTGTCCCCACATTTAGTCCTTGAATTTGAGGGTATTGGACCTGGAAAGTCCTTGAAAGGTCCTTGAATTTGAAGTTAACTACAGTGTGGGAACCCTGTAAAAGGTACCTTTTAAGACCTTTTTAAAGGATATTGCCCCTGTGACACTTGGGACCACTTTTTAACCTTTTTTATTGACTGGTTATACTGGGAGTGTGACGCTTTTTTCCCCTAGAAAAGTGTGAAGCGTGCACGTTTTAATAATTAATAATTTTCAGTTTTCAAATACATTTTTAATATTATTAAAATTGATTTGTCAAACATTATTGTTTGCTGTTCTCTTGAAATTCTTTGTGTTGTGTCGTTCTTCTGAGCTGATTGAATCTGCTCATCATCTTTGCGTGTGCTAATTGCTTTTTTGGCTTTGGATCAGATAGAAAACCGACATCTCATTTTCCTAAGCTGTTAATGCGATGCAAATTATCTTTTTCCTTTTAAACTCGTGCTCACAACCGTAAAAATAAGTGCGAAATCTCTCATCTTTGTCTCGTCTCGTAAATTATTAACATGCCTTTCTGTACCTTATTATCTGCTCCTCCATCTTTCTCATTGTATTTATGTATTTGTCATCTGGGTTTGTGTGTTTATATGTGTACAGGTGGTTCTTCGGGAGAATTCCCAGGGCCAGAGCGGAAGAGATACTCAACAAACAGAGACACGACGGAGCGTTTCTCATCAGAGAGAGCGAAAGCGCGCCCGGAGACTTCTCACTTTCGGTCAAGTAAGTCAAAAGCAACTCGCGCACCCGCTCCTGTATATTATGAAATAATGCTGTTGCTCTAGTCTGCTTTACCAATTGTCATAACCAGACATGACTCAACCTAAAAGTATAAAGTTACATTTAAGCATCACATTGCATGTAAAATGACCCCTACATAATATTGCAGTTTTGTGTAAATATGGGTGTTTTATTACAAGACAGGATGTAAAGAGAGTGTAGATGTTGCTTATATAGGTTAAACATGTAGACATCAAGACAATGATATGTTAGATCAGCTCGGTGTTTGCGTGTGTATTTAAGCTCACAACTTTTATTGACTTGCAAAATGTTTTATTATTATGCACCTGTATAGATTGAGTGGTTGAGCATTGTGTTAGCAATGTAAAAGATCCTGGGATCAAAGCACACATACTGATCAAAATGTATACCTTGTAATGCACTATAATAAGTCGCTTTGGATTAAAGCGTCTCACAAATGCATAATTGTAAATGTTTTTTTTATCTTAAATGTAAAATTGGTCGTGTTGCTGTAAAGGACTAAAACTTTTGTTTTTTTAAGGTTCGGTAATGACGTCCAGCATTTTAAAGTGCTGCGCGACGGTGCCGGAAAGTATTTCCTTTGGGTCGTGAAGTTTAACTCGCTCAACGAACTCGTGGACTATCACCGCACCACCTCCGTTTCCCGAAACCAACAGATCTTTCTACGAGACATCGAGCAGGTGCCTCAGGTAAACCTTCACTGTACCAGCTGTGACTCCAAACAAACATTGTGTATAATATAGAGTAAACATTCAGAAATGTGACTCTGGTCATAATACCACAGGTATATTTGTAGCAATAGCCAACAATACATTATATGGGTCAAATTTATTGATTTAAAATCATTAAAGATCATGTTACATGAAGACATTTTATACATTTTCTACTGTAATTATATTAAAATGTATTTATTAGTAGTAAAACGTTTTATGAATGACTTATTTTTGACAACAAAGGCAATTTTCTCAATATTTAGATTTTTTTTCACCCTTAGATTCAAGATTTTATAATTAATTTTCCTAACAAACCATTCATCAATCGAAATCTTTATTATTCAGCATTCGGGTTAATTTTAAAAAATTACCCTTATGGCTTGTTTTTGGAGCACTGTGAGGTAGAAATTAGCTTTACAACCACTTTACATGAAAGAAATTCCCCATTTTATTTCAATGTAAGGGCCAAGAATGTCCCTGTAGGAAGTTGCTTGGTTTTAATCTGTCATTTTACAGTCATGCTATTTTATTGGTTATTTTTGTAGTTGTGGGTTGTTGTGTGTGTCAATCACTGTATTTTCTGCAATAACTATCATTCGTATTAAAAACGTGACCGTGGACCACAAAACCAGTCATAAGGGTCAATTGGATAGGGCAATATTTCGCCAAGTTCAAGGCGAAATGTCGAGTCGCGTTCCGAGGTGTGCTCTTATATCTGTAAAATTTTGGTCTGTCCGTGTTCTGAAGACAGCGAAGTTTACATTCTTTTGAGTGGCACCCAATCAGCATCAAGTGCTTGCATTTCATAATGAGGTTGCCAGTTATGCACGAAGGGACGCCAAATAGGTGCAAACGACGCATTTAAAATCCCCCACATAGACCCAACCAAAATGTTGTTGTCTATATGTCACATCACAGAACAAGGATAAATACCCCATTCAATCAAGTCACCTTTAACATCCACCTTTAACATCCATAAGTCACCTTTAAGTCCTTAGCAACTCATATTACTAATAATAAATACATTGTTTGATATATTTACGGTAGGAAATTTGTTAAATATCTTTATGAAACATGACCTTAACTCAACTCTTTCCCCGCCATTGACGAGTTTTCTCGTCAATTAAGAGAAAACGCTTCCTTGCCAATAACAAGTTTTTACGGCAATCCACATTTCCGCTATTATGCACTAGGTGGCAGTCTTACCTAGCTTATAAAACACTAAAGCATCCACTGATCCAAAACCAGTAAAAACTCTTTGTATGTTTTGATCATCGTTCTGAATCTGATCTCTCCTTTACGAGTCCTTACAAAAAAGCAATAATCTTAGCATTTTGCTCAAAATTTTATTTTTGAAGAAACCTACACACATTTGAGAGGTGATAAAAAGAGAAGAAATGAATGAAGGATGAAACAGGGTTTTTTGTTTGAAAGCAAAAGGGCTGTTGTTTCATTTGATATATTGTATGTTTATATATTTAAAGAAGAACATTTTCTGGATGGCAATAAACATTTGTGAAAATCATAAAAATGCTAGCGCTGGCTGGCAACTTTTTGAAAAACATTGGTAGAGAAAAAGTTAATATCATAATGATTTTTGGCATAAAAATAATATAATAATTTAAATATTTTTATATTAAATAAGTTATATTTATAATAATTTTGACCCATACAATGTATTGTTGGCTATTGCTACAAATATACCCGTGCGACTTTATTGGACAATAAATTAAAACATCTAGAATCTAAGGGTGCAAAAAATGAAAGCAACACACATTACTAATGATAAATAATTTTTTTATATATTAATAATAGGAAAATTACAAAATATCTTAATGGAACATGATCTTTAATATCCTAATGATCCTGGCATAATTTAAATATATTTATATTTACTATTTATTATTTATTTATTAATTTTACCCGTGCTATTATGACTGGTTTTGTGGTCCAGGGTCACATATATTTTAGATAATATTTAAAGGAAGTAACATAAATGATCAACAAGCATTTTATGTGAAAGGTATAAATAAAAACACCCTGAAAATCTATTTAAGATGGCAAATAGTTCACCTTATTAAAATCTTAAAACCTTATTTTTTGTGTGTGCTATGAAGAAAAAAGGGCATCATCTTCATGTCATTTACTCGCATTTATTTATTTATTTATTTATTTAACAGCAGCACCCGACGTACGTGCAGGCACTTTTCGATTTCGACCCGCAGGAGGACGGAGAGCTCGGCTTCAGACGCGGAGACTTCATTCAGGTCCTGGACAACTCGGACCCCAACTGGTGGAAAGGCGCCTGTCACGGGCAAACCGGCATGTTCCCACGCAACTACGTCACGCCTGTTAACCGGAACATGTAAAACCTCGAGCAATTAGTATACGAATTATTAACGGCCCTTCACATTCACATACAATCAGACTACCCTGTATTTCCCCTTCAACACCCTTAAAGTCCTGTGAAATCCAACGTTGCACAGAAGAGTGATGGAAATCGTGAAAGAACGGAGAAAAATAAGTAGCGGAGAGGCCGGAGGTGCCTGGGCGAAACTATAATTCCTGAGAATTTTTTTGATGTCTTCAAGAACGCTTGCAAGTCAAGACTGAGCTGGTAGGGTAAAAACAAAAGCTGAATCTTAGCGTAGTACACGGAGCATAAATTAAAACAACAGCGATTCTGTCTATAGATTTATCTGCTGCTTTTATCTTCTGTTGTTGTCTGCATATAGTTTTTTGTTTTCCTCTTTGTTTTTGGCTGCATGTTTAAATCTCTTTATAATCCTGAAGCTGTTTTTAAAAAGAAAAAAAAAACATTCGAAAAACATATAAAACGCAAACGTGCAAATTGTACATCTGGGCTGTGGAAAAAAATCACCTATAGAGAGAATCCATTTTTTTAAGAATATATATATATTATATATATTTGTATGTGTCTGTCCGTTTTACCTCTCAACACTTTTTTTTGTTTTTCCTTATTTTTTTCCAAATTGTAAATTATGTTTTTTTTCTAAGAGGGTGGATGAAACCGAGTAGCTCGGGGACACGCTTACTCGTCTGTGTCATTTTATAAATATCTGAGATTTCTCAGACGCAACACCATAGTATTTAACGCATCATGTATTCGATTTGACATATGGGTGAGTGGATATTGTTTCGTCAATAAGCTTCCACGTGCATGAAATAAACGCAGGCGGTTGATCTAATGTGAAATCCACAGTGCTAGCCACCGTTTTAAGCCGATGTATTTATTGCAGCCACTTTTGTTTGTGTTAGGATGTGAATGTAGCTGACATTACTCTGTAGACTTCACCAGGGAACCAAGATGGGAGGACTAGACCAACAATTGCATGATTATAATGACATGTCTGTGTACGGTGTCCAAATCCATACGTTTCGAACACATATTGCATTGGTGAGAATCATGAGGTTTGGTGTTGAATCGCTGAGAAACTGGCGGTAAGCCAGTGAAAAGAAAGAAACCAGAGAGTTTTCGTATGAATAATGATGTTTCTTTGGTTTTGATTCTTTTAGTTTTTTTGTATCGTCTGTGTCGTATGTTTTGCCTCTTTTACGTCCCCTTCCTTGTATTATTGATCCCTTAAATTTTTATTCGTGATGTTTATGTTCTCTCTGGATTAGTGCCTTTTTCTCTGGTGTCACGGTGTTTGTGGCTCACTGCTGTGGCCCGAGCTTTGGGCTTCGACCGACCCGCAGTGAGAAATCGTGTGCGTCCCCCAGCCTTCCCCCTGCTCTCGACCACACCTGAATACACAGTCCCTACTATTTAAATGTCTTGCCTTTTTCTTAACTTTTTGTTGCTTTATTCCTTGTTTCTTTTGAATAAAAATGAAATTATAAAAAGAAAGCATCTCTCGTGTGTCAAGTACTTCATATTGTGTGAATTCATTGCTTTTTTTTTCAAGGTTATACTTTTATGCTCACAATGGGTCATTCTACAGAAAAGGTGGAATTTGGGTGATGGAAATTTGCTTACCGTAAATGAACTTCTTTCAACATACCCAAAACTTCTTTAATAGCATTAAAAAAAATCTATAAATCCACAAAACGGGGAGCTTAATCTATTTTTAACTTTTTAATAAAGAATCCATGAGTCATTTATTTGTCATTGGTGTTACCTGTGATTTAAACAACATTAATGTTGATCATATTTTTTTCTAATTAAAGCTTGTGTATTTAGTTAAAGGTTGAGTAGAGGAATGATAACAGCAAGAATAATAATTGATTATTAATATTTGTTTAATTAAATTCTTTATCTTTACCCAGCATTGTGATTTGATTCTCAGTTTGACTTTTTTTCTTTAAAACCAACAAAAACAAAAATATTCAACCAAAAAGGCTTTTATGCAAAGACTGAAATATCAACAATGTCTTACATCCCATATCAACAACAAAATATTACTAGAAAGTACAAGAAAATAAATTCATAACACCAAAGCTTGGTTTAACACCAATGACGAAATTGGAATATAATAATAGATAATGAATATGATAAAACTTATAAACTTTCATAAAATTTTCCATCTCGTTTTGTTTTTATGCTTTTATGTTGGTCAGTTAAAGGAATAGTGCTTAGAGAAGAAACACTAATGACGATAACACCAATGATGGTAACAGCAATGACATTTTACAGAAAAAACTAATATTTTAACAAAATGGCTGACATTAACCATGTGCTGTGTCATCAGAGATGTAACAATCACATACTTATTCAGTATAATGTATTTTTATGTAAAGATCTTAACACTCCCAGCTATTAAAAAAAAAGAGTAACACTAATGACATCCAAAAAATCTTATCTCAAAATTCTTAGATGATATTTTAGACAAATAAGGTAAGACATCTCACAAACCTTTTGCCTTCCTCACTGCACTTCTTCCACTGACCTCTTGACCCAAGAAAAACTTCAAAGAGCTGATGCATTGTTTCAAAATAAAAGTGCTTTGGGTAGGGTAACACCAATGACATAAATTTGGGGGACAAATATTTATTTGATATTATTCATATTAATAGTGTGTTTTTACCATTTCAGTGTTGTAGTAAATTCATACAGGGTTAAAGGTACATGTAAATTAGATTTGTTTAATAAAAAAAATGGTTTTAAATAATAAGTACACAGTTCAACTTCCATGTATGATCAAAGGGACAGGGCAATTTTCAGGACCAGACATTTTAAAAAAAAAAGTTTAAATAAAGAAAATTAAATTAAAACTCTCTCATCATTTTAAGGACAGTCTATTAAATATATATATCATTATGCAAAAGCAAGGGACAAGCATTTCCACCTTTTTTGTACAATGACACTACTATACTCTCAGAAATGAAGGTACAAAAGTTGTCACTGGGATTGTACCTTTTTGAAAGGTCCAAATATGTACCTCTAAGGTACCAATATGCACCTTTTAGGTACAAAAGTGTACTTTGTGAAAAGGTACCGCTCCAGTGACAACTTTTGTACCTTTTGCACGTATGGGAATGTGTTCATAATTGTAGTGATGGAGTTGGTTTGGGTGGTGAAACACATTTCTAAGAAATGTATGGTGAGCGTTAGCAGCGCAAAAGCTCATGGGTTTGAACCCAGGGAACACGTGTTGAAAAAATTTATTCCTTGTAATGCACTTTGGATAAAAGCGTCTGTCAAATGCTTACATGTAAATGTACATTTTTGTGATCTATCCGTCGGATGGGTGGCTTTACACCGCGTTTCAAATTATTATGCACATGTCATTTTTGTTTATTTTTCCAAAAGAGGGTATGCATTGACGTCACGTGACCACACCTGAACTCGGCCTGTTGAGTGGCAAATGATTCAACAAAATGGCTGGTTTTCATAGCGGCTGCTGCGAAAAACGCTAGTAAAACTGACTATTATCAGCTTAAATTGAATTTAGTTGGACTTGATAGCAGAGGTGGACAATACTTGGTTACATTAGTTACATTTTCCAAGCATCTGTGCTTTACTAAGGTGTTTGTATTGGGAAAAATGTTACTTCACTACATTCTAAAGCATATAATCATGTGTATTCTTTAATATTGCATATTACAATTTATTTAATTCCTAATTATGTTTAAAATGTGTACTTGTGTAAAAATGTATTATTTATGAAATGTAATAGAGTTAAAATTATGATATGCTTTGGAATGTGTTTTCCAAAGAAAAACACTGATAAAATACAAATACTTGACAAAATACTTTTAAGTAGAAAGTAAAAACTCTCAATCAGTTTACTTCTCCTTTCGGTGTTTTGCAGTCTGTAAAACGATAGCTCCGAATTCTTGTTAAATCTGTTAGTACAGTCTATCACACAACAGCTTTTCCCATTTAGACAAGTTTTTCCCGTGTTTTCACTGATTTCACACAAATGCTGCTGCTCTGTCTTTTGCCACTCAGTGGGCGTAACCACAGTCATTTTCGCCTAAGGGACGTCACGTGCATACCCTCTATACAGTCAGTAAGTTTACAAATTTTATTTTACCCTCAAGAGTTTTAAAAATGTCAACCATGAAAATGTAAAAATTGTTTAAATTTACTTTTTTCCCCACCAGACATTGAAAAACAAAGTCTGGAGTAAATGGGAACATTAATTTAAAAACTTTTACTTATCATTTAACACTTTTTGTAACATAATTTAAAAAATTAGTCCTAAAAAATCTCATAACCGCAACAGTCAGAAAACTGACATATTTTCAAAATGACATGACAAACCTGAAAGAACATAATTTGGAGATTCTGCACATGCATTTAAAATCAAAGTATTATGCTTCTATTAATTAAATTAACATTTAATAAGCATCTGTTGCGGTAATGATAATCAAAATGTCGTGTAAGCATTCTGACAAGACAATATTTCAAATTAACTGTAAAAAAAATGATCTTACCTGGTAGCCATCTTGAAGTAACTGGTCCATGTGCTTGGTCACTCAAAATCAAACTTTATTAAAATTCTGTATGTGTGCTTAAACTGTTCTCAAAAAGTGTTGCGGTGGATGAGAACATCAGGCATGGACACATACTTTTCCTAATTTTTCTCCATTATTATTATACATGAATATTCAGTAAATATTTTGTCTGTTATCTAAAGTAGTCTAGCAAAACATCCATTTATTTTTTTCCTTAATATTTTTGTGTTAATTTGATTAAATTACAACTTAACGCATGTTCAAACACAGCTGGACACATTGCGGTAATGAGAATTTCAGCAGAAAATGAGATAAAATGTACAATTATAAATTCTTATGTTGAAATCACACATTGTGCAAGGTAGAACACAGTATTGTGTTAATTCTGATGCTTTTTAATGTTACTATATTACACATTTTAAAGCTAAAATCATTAGTGCCATGGTGTTTAAATGGTTTCGTGAGAATCACCCAAAAACGTATTTTCCTCACTGTAAGTGTTGAGGGAAAAATACAATTTGTAAACTTACTGACTGTATTGGAAAAATAAACGATAATGGCATGTGCATAACAATTTGGAATGCGGTGTACAATGATGAGGGGCTTTTGGACCTCATATAATAAGTATAAAGTTACTTTACGAAGTGGGGATTTAATGAAATCTGTGCTTCAGGACGTGACATGTAGCTGTCACTGAAGTTTTGGATGTAACAGTTCTTTGTCCCTGTTGCATTGTGTGTGTTTTTTTTTGTGTGTTTGTGGTTATATGACTAATCCATTAAGATTAATTGTGACCGCCTTTGTTTTGCTCCACACAGTAACCTCGAAATTACAATAATATATTCCAGTCGGCTGTGTATTGATATGCACAGAAGTGTGACAACAGAAGATGCTGACATTTACCGATGCACAATAAAGCTTTCATTTTCTGGACAACTTGATGTTTGAAGAACCCCAGCAGCTCTTGGTCACAATAAAATGTCATTTCATAGTGCTTGAATAATTGCATACTTAGACGCTTTGCCCTGCTTCCTGCTGCGGGTGAAACGCGGGTCATCTGACCTCACGCTATCCATATGGTGTTGTCACATCCCTTCTGGCTGCAGGACTGGATGAAAGTAGGAAGTTATCTGTAGTAGTATTGAGTTTGCCGATGTTAAAACCCAGTGAGCTTTACCATGGGCGACTCTGGCCTTCAAATGACCCTGATGTTACAATGACCACTAATTTGATTGTAGTCGTTACATTCAATTTAAACAGGCTTTATAGAGAAGCAGCTGGTGAGGTCTTCTATAGCTGGATATGAAGTTGGCTGTATGTTAAGCCTTAATTGTATTGGATTATACTTCTAAGAATGTAGGCTGGGTACGAGTTTTATTCTTGGAACAGACACTGATGTGAACTGTGGTTGTATTAATGGTAAAGGTGTTATGCTGGTACTTTTTATTTTCACTGATTTTGTTGTTGAATAAATAAGAATGTATTCCTCACAATCGCAACTCGTCTGACGACCAATCCAAGTTGCTGTGTAGTTTTTCTTCCTCTGATTGTATCAGCTCTGTGTTATTAGGGTCACAGTAGGCGATCGTGCTATCTTGGAAGGTAAGAGCAGTTCTGTCATCAGGTCTGACAAAGAAAACCCTGTTGGCTTGAAATCTTCTGCCGCGCCCATGCAAATTTATTCCAAAATGCAAACACTGATCTTTCTGGGGCACGTTTATCTTTCGTGCCGGCTAGCTGTTCCTTTTTCTTTCCCAGCTAGAAGGGGAAAACGATAAGAGCAGTCCAAATACAAAAGCAGTGCTGGGTCCATATTAATCATTGTAGTTTCAATTCCAAATCATTCCACCATTAAATTACATCAGATTCTTTTTCGGGCTGTATGGTCCCATAAAGAACCTATAGATCCACCGAACACTTCTGATTACTGAGGAACACGTTAAAAATTAAATGGGTCTTTTAGGAACCTTCGAAATGTTATTTGGTTAACCAAAAGCATCAAAAAACCCTTTATAGAATCTTTATTTTTAAAAAGGCTATATAGGAACCTCTTTTGTTCCCTATAAGGTATTTTTAGCCAAAGGCCCATTTTGTCCTGTTTTCATAGAACCTTTACCTACACTGTATAAAACTCCTTGTTGCACTTATTATTTTCAAAAGTTGATTATTTCAGTGAGGAGGTACTAAATGATAAAAAATAAAGTACTTAACCCTTTAGCTTCTTCTCAACCAAATGGTTGAACACATTTTTAGTCAAAATATTTTATTGAGAGGAGTACCTAAGCTGATTCAGCTATCTCTACCATTTGGTTGAGGTATGTCATGCCAAAAATCCACTAGTGTCAATCATCAGCATTTCTTTGATGGATGTCAGAGAGAAAGAAATCACTCCTGCCATGTGAATTCTTCTTAGTGAAGTTTTGCAAGGAAAGCATATTTTTTAAACATATTACACTGTAAGAGCCCCAACTTTACAAACGTATGTTACCTGGTGCCATGAAAAAATATGTTTTTAATAATTTTTCAAAAACGTGTTTACCAAATGGTTGATTTGTCACTTTATGGTAAACGTAAAAAAGCTAAGCTAATATTTTCAGATCATACATTTCTGTAGTCAGAATGTACTATTTGCATATACATTTCTGATCATTCACAGCTATGAATATGAAACCCAGGCAGTTATTAAGCTAATTCAACTTTAGTTTTATAATTTATAGCAACTCCTCATTAATTGTAAATTCAAGTAAAAAATGTTAGTGCAACAAGAAATTTTTTACAGTGGTACACAAAAAAGATTTGTTGGTTTAACTTAAAACAGTAAGATACCTGGTTGCCTTAAAGGTCAAGTTCTTCCAGATCCTATTTTTTAAACCCTAGTTAATGTGTAATGTTGCTATAATAGCATAAATAATACCTGTAAAATGATTAAGCTTAAAGTTCACCGCCAGGCGATATATTTTCTTTAACAGAATTCGCCTTTCAAAGCCTACAGCGAACGGCCGGTTTGGACTACAGCCCTCTGCTTCCTGCTTTAATGACGTCAAAACTGACGTCAGTTTTTTTTGACTAAACTCCGCCTACAAGAATACGTCAGTCGCCAGCTAAGCTAACAGAAAGCTAAGCTGTTATCGAATCACAACACACTAAACAAACTACACAATCAGAACTTGATACATATTTCTGAAGGAGGGACTTCATAGATCAAGGAAGACATCGGCCCGTTTTGAGGACAGTGAAAACAGCGCTATACAGATAAATACGTTTTTTACACATCAAAACATAAACACATGTTATATTGCGCACTGTAAACACAATCAAAGCTTCAAAAACACAGAAAGAACGGGACCTTTAATTTTGAGCTACTTCAACCCAAAATATTAGTTGACAGCAATATTTTTACTCATTTTTGAGTCAACTAATATTTTTAAGTTAAATTTACTTCAAATTTTAAGGAAGCAGGCAACTTACGTTTTTAAGTAGCCTAAAGTAAGTTACTTTTTCAAAACCTTAAAAAGACCCACTTCCCTCATTTTCCAGCTCCCCTAGAGTTAAACAATTGAGTTTTATCGTTTTGGAATCCATTCATCTGATCTCCGGGTCTGGCGGTACCACTTTTAGTGTAGCTTAGTATAATCCATTGAATCTGATTAGACCATGATATAGACGCAATGATATTATGCAGTGCCTGAAAATAGTTCCCAGCTATTGAAAGTTACCAAGGGGACTATTTTCAGACGCTGCATAATATCATTGGGCCTGCTGCAGCCATGGTTTGATTATTACTCTAGAATAATCTAAGTCTAAAAAAATCGCAAATTTTAATTTTCCGTTGGTTTTAGTACACGATGTAACTACAAAAGAGTCAAGTTCCAAATAGGAAAAATATCGAAACTCTTAGGTTATTTTTTAGCGCAATGCTAATGGTCTAATCAGATTCAATGGATTATGCTAAACTATGCTAGAAGTGGGAGCGCCAGACCCGAAGATCAGCTGAATGGATTCCAAAACGGTAAAACTCAAATGTTTAATGGGGAGCTGGAAAATTAGCATATTTTCAGAAAAAGTGGAGTGTCCCTTTAATGAATGCTAATATGAAACTACAGACACACACATATATAAAAATGTATATATTAATAAGTGATTTAAACAAAAAAGGGGAGTATTGACCATATACACAAAATAGGCTACAGCAGGGGTTCTCAAAGTGACGTGCGGAGACCCCGGTGGTCCTCAATGCTTAATTGGAGGTCAGTAAAATAATTTGTAATAAATATAATTGTGTTATATTATAAGAAAGGGGATATTTACACTCTTAGAAAGAATGTGTTTATTTTTTACACAACTTTGTGTGTTAAGCTTTTTTTTCACATTATGTGTTATTTTGTGTTAAAATATAACACAAGTTTGGTTAAAAGTAACACAAAATGTGTTGTTTCAATAATAACACAGACATGGATGGATTCTGGGACCAATGTGTTGTTTTTAACACATTCGTTCTTTGAGTGTATATCTAATAAACATGCCAGTCTATTGATTTTATGAAAGCTTTTTTAATATAGCTTAAGCCCAAATGTATTAATTTGAACAAAATAATCCTCTTAAAACACAAGTTGAATCACTATAAAACAAGTGTAAAAATATGCCTTAAGGTTAGAATATGCTTAGCAACTGTCCTTGGAAATGTTTTTCCCCTGTAAGGGGTCCCCGACCACAAAACTTTGAGAAGCCCTGGGGCTACAGTATGTAGGCCTAGGGATGTGCATCTCCATAACTGAGTTGATGCGATACGCATCTCAATGCATAGCCTACGACACGATACATTAAAGATACATATGAACAGCTACCGATGCGATTCACCCCTTTGGTCCGATGCACTGAAAAAATATGCTGCTATGCAATTTAATACGGTACACGCTTAAAACATTTTATGGGTTGTCCCTAACTAGACACATCTCTCACATTTCATTTTATTTATTTTAACACAAAATCAACACATAATGTGTTAAAATAACACATAATGTGTTAAATTGAATAACACAAAACAATGTGTAAATTACAAATCCTTTCTTAGAGTGTACAGATTTCCAAACATTGGATTTGTACATGGGCGTCTGAATTATAAGACCACTTTAAGAGTAATGATATTGGACCCACTCACTTTTTTCACTTTATAACTCGTTACAGTTTTTAATCACGTAACACCAAGGCGCCACCTGCTGGCAGCTGAAAGAAATGAAGTTTCCCAGTTAAACGTCAAATGTACAGGATGTATAAAATATATGTTTAGAAAATGTCCGATAGCGTTTAAAGGATCTGGATTAGTATGGCGATGTGTATTACAAACAAAGTGAAATGAACGCTAAAACGAAAAACGATTCGTAGTCGGCAGGATTCGAACCTGCGCGGGGAGACCCCAATGGATTTCTAGTCCATCGCCTTAACCACTCGGCCACGACTACATGAAATACAGTATATACTGTACCCTTTTTATATCAAAATAATATTAATGTTTACATTATTACGCTACTAAATTATAAGAACAATGTAATGAGAACACACGTACCTTGAACGTAATGTGCGTGTTACGTCACAAACCCCAACAACGAGACTCCACTAACGTTACTGTAACAACTTAACGTTAGCTAAATTATATCTAACTTTACATTGATAATGCATACTAACTACTTAAGTGTGTACACATGAAAACATCGTTCGCTGTGTTCTTGTTTAACAATCTCGATAAGATGAAATATTACAGGACGTACTGTAAAGAAGTAACGTTAGTTATATAAGAGTGCTTCCGTTGCGGTTTCAAGTGGTAAAATGTCAAGCAAAAAAAGTCTCCAATAAAATCGCTTGCATATAGGCGACGTTAGTAACAAACTACTAACAACTTTCATCAGTGAAATCAAGATATACCCATCGTGTATTTTTTATAAGCCAGTTTAATTGGTCTACATCTCACAATGCCCACCAGAGGACGCTATCGCTCCACCATTGAACTTTTCAGATTCTTATTGTCATCATCACAACAGCCTCATTATTATGACAATGTATTCATTATTGATTTGTTGTGGTGTTGGGCTCTTGTTAGGTATGGGCAGTATATCGAGTTTTGTTTTTATTTCTGTATTTTTCCAAGTGGGATATGGGACGTGACACTAATTTGCAAAAAAGCTCTTCCCGAAGTGTACACTGAGCTCAGGTGTTAGCTTTCCAACTAGTTTGCATGTTGTGCAGCTGTATATTTTTTATAAACGGGGAGGGAAACCCTGACTTTAAATTTCATTTTCATCATTTAAAAAAGATGATTGTGACATCTCACATTACATTTTGACTTGCATGTTAACACTGCAGAAAATGTAGACATTTATCATTAAATCACCACTTTATGAATAAGGTATGTAGCCTATTGCCCAGCCTTAGCTCTTTGGATTTTTATTTGGATTGCATTTCGTACTTTCTCAATTTTGTTTGCTATCTTGGATATGGATACAATCTTACTGTGTGCTGCTTTTGAATTGCAGAGTGGTTTGAATGAAAAACTCATTTTCACATAAATGGACCTGGACCAAATCTCAGTTATGTAATGTTAGATAAGCAGGGATAATATAAATAACCAGACTTTCTTTAACAATAAGGACATTTGAAGTAGAGTGAGTATGTATGAGATGACTGACCTTTGCTAGCTCCAGTTATTGGAAAAGAAATAAATGAAACCTCAAAAAACAGCCCAAAACATTAACTTACAAATTTTTAAGATCAATCAATATGTGCTGTTATATTGTTACATATAACTGCAATAACAGATAAATACAGAAGAGTCACATTTTAAATAGGGAAAATATCGTTTTTGAGCGTGATGCTAATGGTCTAATCAGATTCAATGAATTATGCTAAGCTATGCTAAAAGTGGTACCACCAGACCCAAGTTCTCATGGTTTTTAAAGTATTGCTTTTCAGAAACCTATGTTAATGAGACACATGTACTGTACACAGGGACCTGTTTTGACAGTCATCTCAATGTGTACCCAAATTTAACCCAATTTGTAAGTGCTATTACGCCATAAAATATAGTTCCTCTTTTAAATCCGCTTAGAAAAGCGCTAAGTTTTATTTTGTACCACCAAACTTGCTCGTATAACTACTCGTCTTAAATAGGAAAAACTTTGATGTGTTTGGTCACTTCTAACTTTATCTCCGTTTGATACCATTGAATGAATGGGGCTAAGCTAAATGCTATCGAAGCGTCGCAGCGCGCTCCAGCGCTTACGTGCATGCACACAGATGATAGAGGGATGTATCAACAATTCTTAGTTAAGGTAATAACATATTTTAATATTGAAAATGAGTAGACTATTCCTTTAAAATGCAAATGAGCTGATGAAATTCAAACACTGATCACAATGATGGTGGTTCGTTGCAATTAAAACTCAATTGTGCTTTTCTCTGCACTAAATGCCAGTGCTGTGATTGGATAGTGCAGATTAAGGGGTGGTATTATTATAATAAGAGCACCTTATGACATCATAAGGAGAGCCAAATTTCAACGACCTATTTTTTTCATGTGCTTGTATAGAATAGTTTACCAAAACTAAGTTACTGGGTTGATATTTTTCACATTTTCTAGGTTGATAGAAGGACTGGGGACCCAATCATAGCACTTAAACATGGAAAAAGTCATATTTTCATGCCATGGCCCCATTAATCTCAGATGCCAAGCATTCGTGAAAGTGTGGAACCAAAAATTTTTATTGCATCCAAATTAAATTATGTTTAAAAAATATGTTAAACTACAGTCACCTTTCATACCATAATAAACAAAGTGTTCAACATTTTGGTAACACTTTACAATAAATGACTATCAATTAACAATATCTACAGCACTGTTTTTCAAACTTTTTTTGGTCCCCCTTGCGCACAGTGCATCCCTTTGTGGCCCCCCAAAACAATTTATGACATAATCATTCTAAAACTTAAAATAAAAAACTTAAAATAAAAAAAAAACATTATAGCTAGTAGCCTTATTTTCTGAAGTTTAATTACACATAATTTTATGATAAACTAATACATTTTATAAAATGTCATAAAACTGGGGGCCCCCTACATATACATATACATATATATATATATATATTTACTTATGTTAACAAATACAACCTTATTGTAAAGTGTTACCAATATTTTTCACCTTGCTTGTATTTATTTTTTTATGTTGTTCTGTTATGCATAATGAACTTAAATAAAAAAAAAACAGAGCATGTAATGCATTTCTTTTTCAGTGTGGTACTTTGATATCAACCTGTTTCAATGAACCCTTGATCTCAACGTTTGAAGGAACACGCAGAGTATTTTAAATTGAGCTAGCAGATAACAATGCCCACTGCCACGCAATCCACATTAAAACATCAAACGAGCGCACAGAACGCGTTTTCCGCGCATGAACACGGCACGAAAGTAACTCGCGCTGCAGGAACGCATCTACAAACTGCAAAATAAAACAAAAATCGTGGTTAAAAAGTAGCAAACGCTCGGATTGAGCGCTGGTCACGTGATCCCAGCACTAGGCCTGCTGTCTGTTGTCAGTAGACGGAGAGAGAGAGGAAGGAATATGGCGGCTGCGAGCGACCTAAAGCGGGGCGCCGGACGATCGTTTTAAGCTTTCTCGCGTTAACCGAGACCGGGGCTCCGCGGGACTAGTGCACGATCGCCCCCACGGCATCAACTTGACGGTGGTGCCCGAAATTCCGGGTTTTATGCGCGCGAGGAGCACGCAAAACGCTAAACTGAAGAGAATAGATTTTTATCCATAATGAGGGGGAGACGAGGCAGGCCGCCCAAAACCCCACTGATGCAGGAGCCCTCGTCGGGGCCGGTGCGCGGTCTAAGACCCCGTCGGACTTTGAAGCCGAAAGTGAGAGGGTCATCGGACGAGGAGTTTGTCAGCCCGAAACGAGGAAGCCATCATCATACGACACGAGGCCGGAGGAAAGCGCGAACCGCGGGTACGAGAGGCAGGGGGAGAGGTAGGGGATCGGGCAGAGGCAGGGGACGGCGGAGCGCCACCAGCGGGGTGGTGTACGACGACCACGAAAGCGACGAAGATGACGACGATGCGGTCAGTTTGCGCTCAGAGTTGGACGAATACATTGAGGAGCATCTGTCGGACGAGGAGGAAGACGAGGAGGAGGCCATCAACGATGAGTCGGACTACCTGGAGGAGCTGGAGGGAGAGGATGAAGATGATGCGAGTTACTGCACGGAGAGCAGCCACGGCAGCGCTGCAGGTAACGTTGCACGTTGGTCGTACGGGGGACTTGTATGTGTGCAGGCTTGCAAATCAGAGATCCGCGGTGCATCTCTCATTGTTGAACGAAACACTCAAAATGGATCCTGGTGCTTTTCTGCGCTGGCAGAGGCCTCGGGTTTAGCATTTAGCTTTAGCATACTGCTTAATTTTAATGTGATAAATTTACAGCGCGGATTAAAATGTACATAGAGGATGCTTTATTATTGCATAATTTGTAGTACACACATCTTTTCATTTTACAACACCTTTCTTCCATGCACAACGTTAAAAGTTTAAATGGCAACGACGTTAAGTCAAGATCTCCTGCTATTTATTTATTTGCTAACGTTAGCCATGTAGCCTTATCGCATTTAGGCACCTTTAAATACGTCTTTTTAATATTTGAATAGTTTAAATGTCATTTAAATATTAATTGTAATGGGTGGGGATTATAAGATCACTTTGAAGCCCAAAAGCTAAAGCAAACAAACTTGCTTATAGTCTCACTTAGCCTGTCATCTCGCTTACGTTAGTTGATTGACCCGCACTGATAAACCAATTTATTAATAAACGTTGCTCAATGTAATGTAAACGTTATGGTTTAAGTATTCTCTTAAGTATGCTGCCATATTCAGATGTTGTGTACTTACTATCCCTGACCAATATCATGGACCCATTGCTTTCCTGACTGCTGTATGAAGCTGAAGTACAGCTGGTGACAGGGCAGCATGCGGCCGCTTGTTTTGAAATGCAGCGCCAGTTTTGCTGCACCTGATGCGCGAGGAAGTTAAATATCCACCCGTGATAACGTCATGGTGTTGCCAGTGATGTCACGGCGCGAGTTATGACGTTTCCTTTAGAGATTTTAATGCTTAATGAGTATTTCTCATGGCAATTAGTTGTAATTGGGAATAAATTATAGATTCAGTTACGCGTGATACATGAAACCTGTACTTTGTGACGTGATGTAAAATTTGACACTATTTACTTTATTAATGCACCTTATTGGTATGAGTGCACATTATTAAAATAAAAGAAAACATTTTTCTCTTCATAATAATTCGTTTACACATTTTAATGCATTACTGACAGTGACATTTTGTGCACATGAGAAACAAACTTAAAACTTGTGTTTTTCAAGCCCACTTTCACATTAAGTCCTTCCCTATATATTCATTTTTTTCTTGCATGTTTCATATTGAATTTTACCTGTTAAGTCAAAACTGATTGTTTGTCTTTTGTTTAGTAGGTCGAAAACGGCCAAGACCAAGACGGCCACCTTCTCCTATTCTTGAACAAAAGGAGATCCCTTTGCTTGAGTTGCCCGTGTCCTCCGAGGATCTCCTCATTCCCAACGAGCAGCTCCTCAACGCGTCGGCCATTTACGAGGTCCTCCGCAGTTTCAGCACCGTCTTGCGCCTCTCTCCGTTCCGTTTCGAGGACTTCTGCGCTGCTCTGGTAGGTCAGGAGCAGTGCACGTTAATGGCGGAGACGCACATCTCCCTCCTGAAAGCTATCTTGCGAGAAGAGGACACGTCCAACACCACGTTCGGACCTGCGGACCTCAAGGACAGCGTGAACTCCACGCTGTACTTCATCGACGGCATGACCTGGCCGGAGGTAGTGCGCGCTTACTGCGAGAGCGACCCCGAATATCACCACGTGCTCCCGGACCTGGAGGGTGAAGAGTATCCGTTCAGCCCGTTGGAGAGTAAAGTCAAGGTCCTGCAGTTCCTAGTGGACCAATTCCTCACCACCAACCTCGCTCGTGAGGAGCTGATGTCCGAGGGTGTCATTCAGTACGACGACCATTGCCGGGTGTGCCACAGACTGGGCGATTTGCTGTGCTGCGAGACCTGCTCGGCGGTGTATCATCTGGAGTGCGTGAAGCCGCCTCTGGAGGAGGTGCCCGAGGACGAGTGGCAGTGTGAGATCTGCGTGGCGCACAAAGTGCCTGGCGTGACGGACTGTTTGACGGAGTTCCAGAAGAGCCGGCCGTACATCCGACAGGAGCCCATTGGTTATGACCGGCATCAGAGAAAATACTGGTTTCTGAACAGGAGGATTATTGTGTGAGTGTTTACAGCATGTCTCCAAATTTTTTGAAATCCAATTAGCCAATTTCCCAAAAATAAATTGGAGGAATCTACTTAAAATAAAAACACTTTTATCACTTAAATTAATGCAACTTTAAATACATTTAGGCCATACATACTGGCTGATAATTGGTCGGTCCCTTTAGATTCAATCCCATAACAGTTCTCAAATTGCAACTGTGTTTGTTTTGATCTGTTCTAGAGAGGAGGATGGCGATAATGAAAATAAAAAGACCTGGTACTATAGCACTAAAGTTCAGCTAGGTGAACTGTTGGAGGTTCTGGATAAGCAGTACTGGGAGAATGACCTTTGCTCTGTGATGGAGGAGATGAGAGAAGAGGTCCATTCTCACATGGACATTACAGAGGAGCTCACTAACAAGGCTCGTGGGAATACCAAGGCGTACCTCACTGTTGCCAATGGTAAGTGAAGATATACTCATCCAAACTCGTATTTCTCAATCTTATTAGTAGGGATCGACCGATATGGATTTTTCAGTGCCGATGCCGATACCGATTTTTGTTTCATCAGCCTTAGCCGATGACCGATACAGGCTGCCGATTTTCTTGAGCCGATAATTGGAGCCAATACTGCTTTTGCTCGCTCAATTTACATCATAAAAATTATGTAAAAAAAATAGCATGTTGTTAAAAAGAGATGTTATTAGTTTCGACCGTTCTTACATTTATTTTAGTCAAGGACTAGTCTAATCCCTGTCCGGGAAACTGCCCCATAGAGATGAGAAATAAAAACCCGCTTTGTTCAGCTATGATCAGCTGTTAGGCCGAGCTTTCGATGTTGTCATGGAAAGGTTGGTTGTTTTTAGTCACATGACCTGCAATTGCTTGCAGCTTCCAGCACTCTGTCTGTAAATAATGACGTAAAAAATCGGCGAACAGAGAAAGCCATGTATCGGCCGATGCCGATACACATAAAACTCGCAAATATCGGCCCGATATATCGGCCTATCACTACTTATTAGTATTCTGCAAATAAAAGTTTAGTATTACTTTGTGCTGTGGCAAAGTTATTAAATTCCAGATGCATACAAAGTACATTAATATCCTCCATGTGAGATTCAAAGTCAATTAATTCATACTGTGCATAGTTTCCCTCAAGAAAAATGACTACTGGCATAAATAATTTCATCAGTACATTTCTTATAGCAAATGTTTTTCATTTCTAATGTTTGACTAAGGCTGGATTTACACCGCAAATCTTGATACCCAATTCCGGTTTGTTGCCTGTATCCGATTTTTTGGACTAACATAATCTTTTAAAAGCTACTCATGTCTGATAATTACACTAAACACATGGCAAAACCATTCAAGTTAGACATACTGACCCGGACCAGCTTAAATCACAGAGGAAATAAAATGTTGCGATATGCAGCGGACACAGACAAAATGATTTTATTAGATTTATGGAACTTTATTTCTGTAACAAGACATCAGGGCTCAACATAAAGGACTGCCCGGTGGCCCAGGGCAGGCGTGAGAGATGTTCGGGCCAGTAAAAAGTATTGTCACTTGCCCGAGCGGGCCAGTGCTTCACCTATGGTCACTAAAATATATTTTCATCAATGTATATTATTTAACATCTTGGAGACAGACATTTAGTTGGGTAAAACACGACGAAAGAAACAATGCAATATTTTGCACAGTTTGCTGTCAATTTACAAGTAAAGCAGAAAAGTTGGAAGCCTTTTTTTTCCTGGGAACATGTCTGTTGTATATGTATACAATTATATTTGACTTTTGAATTATTATTTTTAAATATGTGACACTGAATTTTTTTTAATTGGTGCAAGTGAAAACCTGAACCACTGGTATAAAAAATTATTTGCATTGAGCCCTGGACATAAAACTTCAACATTACTATCATGGGTGATGTCCAGAATGCATTAATTTCCACATATGAATGAGCTGATCTGAAAATGTTGGATATTATTCGTTTTTTTTTCTGCTTGCACGTCCTTGGGTCATATCCGATCTCTGCCACCTGAGGGGAAAAAATCTGAATTGAGTCACTTGAAACAGGCAGTGTAAATGCAGCCTTAAAAACGTTTATTTATAGACATGCAAGTTGTTTAGCAGTTTGATCATTTGAGCAACATGCACACATTTTTTTTTTATAAAATATAGTCCTTACATTTTTTTAAAATTATGTGTTTTTAATGATGGCGTTTTGTCAGCTCTGTAAAAACGAGGCATATTTCATTTCTACTAGTTACAAATTTCTTAATTATTTCTTAATTACATTAGATTAAAATGTCAACAATTAGATTCAATCTGATATCTCGATGCATTACGTTGCTTTGCATCTTTAATTTTTAACATTGCTGCACAGGTAAATGTGTCTCCCTCACACTTTTACTCTTGCGGCTCTTTCTCTTGTCTTTCTTTCTCTCTCACCCCGCATTAAAACTCTTTACATTTGGTTTTACACTTTACATTTGGTTTATGCATCGATGCACTTATCATTTACATTAGCATCGCGATGCATTTTAAAAACCATTGTATTTAATAGCCCTAGTTATTTTACTAAAACTTTTACAAAAGTTGCAAATGCAAAAGCTGCTTTAAAGTAAACCATGACCAAGGCTGTCTCTAGTACTCATCTGCTTTCATCATAGGGACAGTTTGGGATTTCTATACAAAAAGCCATAATAAATGTTCACTGATTTGCTTCCGAATGCATCTGGCTCTGATATAGTCAATGAATGCTATAATAATGCAAATGACTTCAAAGTAGAGATACCCAAACTAGGGCCCGCAAGCCAAAGTTTGCCCCCAATGACCTTTAATTTGGCTTGTCATTGTATGTGGGATAAACGTCATTGACGCAGATGGTCATATTTCTAATGAAGCATTTTTAAAAATGTAACATTTTATTTGTAAAAAAAAATGTAAATTGAAATTAAATGCAATATTTTTTTATTTACATGCATACTTGTATCCCCATAAAAAAAAACATATACAAATAAAAATAAAAAACAATACAATAAAACATACAAACCCATAATTCATTCAGCAATTTACTGAGTACTGTACCATTAAATAACTCTTTAACGATTTTTTAAAACCTCATTTTACTTGTTATATAAACATGTTATATCCAATGGCAATTCATCCGAAGGTGTATAGCATGCGTCACGAAACTCAACGAACTCTGATAGGCTAATAATGAAGTCGAGGCACACAGACAAAAGGACATTTAAAAATGATTGGCAAAATGATTTCTTTTTACAACAGTTACCTTTGAAAATAAAACTGCATTAGTTATGCATAAACAGAGTAATGTTTGCTTATATCTTTTTTGAATATTAGAAAATTATAAATTAGGAGAATTAGGGCAATTTAATTTTAAATCAACACTATGTAGTTTCCATTTAAAAATGAATTACAGCTCACCCATGATGTTGAAATGCGCACCAGTGCATGTTATCAGACACACTTCAGAAGCCAGGGGGAGGGGCGGGGCTGTGTTTCCTACCCTCCACCACCACTTTCAGAGTGTGCTTGTAGCAGCTAGGAGGTTGCTAAGGTTGCAGCAACAGTACAATTTGTCCAGTTAAAAGTTGTTCTATCACTGAAATAATTTTAGAGACATTATTTAAAGGTAAAAAAAACTACATAGTGTTGCTTTAATATAACACAGGAACAGTCATGTTTGATTTTTGGCCCTTGGTAGGAAATAGTTTGGGCATCCCTGCTGTAAAGTATGTATCTGCTTAAATTTTTGTTGCGTTTATGAAAATACTGCTTTTTATGCTGTAGTTGTTGCATGTGCTGTGTTTAACTTCCTCTGTGCAAACTTTGTTTTTATGTGGTATCTTAAAAGTGCCTATTCTGGAAAGTTACAAGGAGTTATTTTTAAACGTAACAATATCTTGTAGGCTGTTGCATTTAAATGATTAACAAGCTTAAGGCCACAATGCATCTTAAGGGTTGAAGGGAGAGGATAGTGTTTGGAAATGGAAATGTGTTTTTTTACAGGTTCATATATTGGACAGCCGTTATGGATATTTTCGTTTTGTTAACAAGCAACTCCTAGCAACTCTGTGTTGTAGTCGCACATTCGTAATGAATGCCGTTTGCAGCTGAATCTGTTCGGGCTTATTACTGTCACATTGCGTTGAATAAATAGTCTGTTTTAATGCTGGTTAGTGTGTACTCGGAGTCTCGGACAGACGGGCAGGTGGAAAACATGCAAATTTAGACAAAATCATTTAATTTTCATACCTTGCTCCATCAGTAATAGGCAGTTCTGTTTGTTTTGACCTGGTTGTGCTTTTACATACTTTCATATTTTATGAAATAGTTTTTATGATCGATTATTTTGAAGAGATCTATAGTGTGATTCTGACAACTGATCTGCCAATGCATCAATATATAAATGTGTAATTCCTAAAGATATGGCTTATACTTATAGTATAGCAAAAGCTGACTTTTCATTCATTTCAGATGTGATACTTGACCGCCTGAAGACCAAGCAGGAGGCGGAGCTTGAGGAAGTGAAACGAAGGGCGGCAGAGGAGGCTGAGAAGGCCAGACAGGAAGCAGATTTGGGTTCTGGTGAACCAGGAGGGAGCGACACTGGGACTCCTGCAAATGGATCGTGTTCAAAACAAGATTCCAGTAATGGAAACTCGACGAATGAGCAGACGTCTGCAAACGGTGAGAGCTGGAACATCTGTACAACGTATTGTTTTTTTTATTTTTAATATAATATTCCAATAAAATAAGACCACAATTCATTTGTTCATTAATATCGAGACATGCATAAATTATTTGTAATGTTACAATAAAACTTTTGCTTGTGCACACCAAACGCGAATATAATTATTTGCTCGACATAAAAAGTCAATGCAAAGATGCAAAAAGACGTGAATTTGCATTGAGCAACGCGATTGCCACAAACATGTGATGCGCGTCTTATGCTACGTACACACCAAACGCGGGGCATCGCGTTACACTCTCTAGATTACTCGCGGGCAGTGTTGGGGGTAACGCATTACAAGTAACATGCATAACGTAATAATATTACTGAATAGTATTTTCTGAAGTAACAAGTAAAGTAACGCATTACTTTTTAAATGTACACATTAATATTTGAGTTACTTTTTCAAAAAAGTAACTCAAGTTACTTTTTTAGTTTAATTAATTTGATTTAAAAATATGTACTGAATTAAACTAAACGTATGCACTGTGTGGAAACACTTTGAGTCAGAAACTGAGATGGCAGGCAGGAGCTTAACATTTTTGTGATGAAATATGCAATTTCTGAATGGAGAACTTTTCAGTCATAAAAACACCTGCAAGGCCTGAAAGAGATCAAGCTTTAGCCAAGAAAAAGTAACGCAAAAGTAACTAAAAGTAACATAAGCATTACTTTCCGTGAAAAGTAACTAAGTAATGCAATTAGTTACTTTTTTGGGGAGTAACTTAATATTGTAATGCATTACTTTTAAAAGTAACTTTCCCCAACACTGCTCGCGGGATTTAACTTCGTCACGAAAATTTTTCGCTGGAGTTGAATTTGTTTTTTTATTTGGGTGAAGACGCTTTTGAGGCGAATAGCGCATGTTTCCGCGGCAAACGCGCCGCCCTTATTGCGTCATTGTCATCGCCCCCATGCGAAGACGCGTCTGATCGATCACGTCTTTGCGTTGACTTTGTATGTAATCTACTTGCGCAAATCGTTGAATCGCGTCTGGTGTGGACCCATAGTAAGTGCAAGAGAAAAAATTTCAACGCGAGTGTGAAATTTGCATGACATGTTGTCGCGCAAGCCAATAGGTGAAGCGCTTACTGACACGTCCAGTTTGACGCATCTGGTTGTTTTAGAGGGCAGCATTGCTTTCATCCGTGCTAGTGATGTAAACAAGGTTGATTTAGTTTGGTAATTTTGGCTATCCACAAAACAAAAGCTTTAATCCACCTAATTTGCATTTTTTACATTAAGCAAACAATTGTGACTTGGTGTTAGCCTTGGAAATGTTTATTGTGTTCATAGACGCTCACTGGTGCATTATTATTTTAATTTTATTGTTATCCCATTACTAACAGCTTATAAGTTTTTATGTAGTCTTTTATTTATTATTTCGTTCTTAAAGAAACCCTGTCAATTCACATTTCAGTTGCAGCTGTCCCGGCTGATGAAGAGAGTGGGACCGGTGTTCCTGAGACGCTCACAACGTCTAAAACCGACTCCCAGAGTCCCACAGGGAATGCCGTGACTTGGTCTTCCGCCAAGGAGGAGAAGGAAAGTACAGACGGGGTAAAAGAGTTGGCAGGTACGGTTAAAGATTTAATAATGAACGCTTTTAGTTTGTGTTCAAGTCACACAACAGTCGACTGTCCCAACCAGCTGCTCTGTTTTCCCGTCTCTGGCCAAGCAAAAAACAAACCTTTAATGAAACAAAGTGACTTCCTACTCTTCCCAGCATGTTTTGTTCAACACTGTTACCTATAGTGCAGCACTGGATCATAGCCAACAATACAGTGTCTTTGGCGTAGCGCATTTACTGCGAATATAGAAAGGATCTATAATAGATATAATAGTATGCAATAGCTATGCTGGCTTCACGATAATTTGTTTAGTTTGGGATTGCAAAACTATATTACTTGCTGTTTATTGTATGTGATTGTATGCCATGGCATTGCCCTCAGTGTCCTCAACTCTTTTTCAATGTCACTTCCTATAGGTAAAAGCTCAGAGTCGGTTGAAGGGAATTCTGTACTGGTAACTGAACCTCCATCCACGGCGGATGACAACAGCTGCAGCAGTAATTTCTCCATCTCCGATTGCCTGCGAGCTCCAGAAGAACCTGACCTGGCGGATCGGTCTTCACAGTCTTCCTTAAACAGCCAGGAAGATGCAGGTGCGCAAGCATCCACACCTGAGCGTAAAGAAGCGCTAAAAATGAACTTCGAATTGTAGCTTGTTAAAGTTTCAAAGCTGTGACCGCGTTTTGCTCTTTTTTTTGTTCTAGGTGATAATAAAGCGAATGGAGATGGCGTTAAGACAGGAGCTTCGCGCATGGTTACACGACTCCGCAATCCTGATAGCAAGCTGAGCCAACGCAAGGTCATGCAAGACAAAGATGGCAGCTCTCAGGATGGATATAAAGCACTTAAGGAGGTGAGAAAAGGCCGATAGAGTAAAAGAAGTTTAAAGAACCCGCCCACATTTACTTTGTACACGCATGAAATACACTTAAAGGGATAGTTCACCCAAAAACGCTGTCATCATATACTCATCCTCATGTTGTTCTAAACTTGTATGAGTTTCTTTCTTCTGTTTAAACACAAAAAGATGTTGTTTTGTTGACCATTGACTTCCATAGTAAGAAAAACAAATACTACGGAAGTCAATGGGTACCGTCAACTGTGTGGTTACCATCATTTATCAAAATAACATCTTTTAAATAGGGCTGCATAATAGGGGGGGGGCTACGGATCACAAAACTCACGGTTCGAATCACATTACGGTTTTTGAGGCATGGATCAGATAATTTTTCGGATCAGCAAAATAAAAAGTATGGGAAAATTCTAATAACAAATCAAGAAATTACAAACATTTATAAAAAAGAACAAAGTTGCACATAAAGTAAGGTCTAAAATCATTAGGTACAGAAATCAAATGAATAATAAAACTGCATTTATTGTATTAATTAAATGTAAGTATTATTTTTTAAAGCTTCAGAAGTGATTTTCTCTTTGTCTTTGGTTGTTTGATTAGCATTAATGACACAGACTGAAGTAGGTCAATTGAGCTTACTGTCTCTTAAGAAATATGCACACACTGCATATCTCTCCGTGTGTGCACTACTAAGTCCCCTTAAACGGGTGCACACGCACAGACAGAGGGCGAATTACAAACGGCGCAGCATCACAGTCGTCCCACATAAAAACGTTACGTTGTTTTTCATTGCTCTATTAGCCAAATGTATTTTAATACACTACAGTATGAGAGAGAGTAGCGCAACTCTCTGAAGTTTCAAGAGTTCTGATCTTTTGAAGGATGATTACGTCTGATTCGAGCTGGACCGGACACATTCAAACGCACGTGCGTTTGTGCGTAAAGTAAACTGCCCACTTTAGTGCCTTTTTGCAGTTAAACTGTTTAAAATCACTTGAATGTTAACATTTGCAAACCTTTGAAACACTTACAAATAATAAACTTTCCCTATTTAAATTGGCGTATTAATCCGCGAATCACATGCGAGCCGAACCGCGATCCGTTACACCACTACTGCATAACAACTAATCGCAACTAATCGTTTGCAGAATGGAAGTTTTTGTTTACATCACATGTGTGTGTATTGTGTATAATAATTCTGCATATATAAACACACACACACACGTATAATTTTAGGAAAATAAAATGTGTGTATATATTAAGTATTCATATTTACATATAATATAAATTATATAAAAATTAGTGCTGTGCAAAAATTAATTGTGATTAATCGCATACAAAATAAAAGTGATTTTTAGCATAATATACATTTGTGTGCTGTGTGTAATTATTATGTATATATAAATACACACACATTTATGTATATATTAAAGAAACATATGTGTATATATATTTATTTTTATATATTCTATATTATATATAAATAAATAAAAATATATATAAATAAAACATTTCTGAAATTAATATATGTATGTGTGAGTGTTTAAATATACATAATGACACACAGCACACACACACATATTTTATGCAAAAATTAACTTTTATTTTGCATGCGATTAATCACGATTAATCTTTGCCCAGCACTAATAAAAATTTATAGACACATGTAAATATTTTTTAATGGAACAGTATGTAGAATTGTGGCCAAAACTGGTATTTCAATCACAAAACTTGTGGCTAAAACTGGTACTGCAATCATACAGCTGGTGGCCAATACATAATATGACAACATAAACATCAGTTGAGGGCTGCAACTCCACTTTTTAAATGACAATATCTTGGCCAGACCACTGTTGTCAGTGATATAAGTATTTGAAATTATTTCTTAATGTCTAGTGACATATCAGGGCCATTTTATGATTAATTGATATAAATTTCTTGCATACTGTACCTTTAAATATATACTTGCTTCTGTGTGTGTTTATATATAAAGAATTATTATACACACATATATGTGGTAAACAAAAACTTTTATTCTGCATACGATTAACTTGTTATGCAGCCCTACTTTCGTATTGAACACAGGGTTCCCACGGGTCTTGGAATTTCTGGAATATCATTGAATTTTGGAAAAGGTCTTTTCCAGACATTGAAAGTCAGGATTTTTTGTTTGTTGCTTTACATTTTTGTTTCAATTTATCAAAATGTAATCTACTTGTGAACTTGTGATGTAAGGAATACCATTTCCGGTTCCAAGCCTTTGCTAACTACAATTTATTCATTTCACGCATTAAGCTACATTTTTATAAACTCACGGTGTACACTACATTACACTATCCAGGCTCACGGCATCCCGGACATAGGACATGGAAATTCAGCTTTTTGGTCAAAGTAAGGAAATTTGATTAGAGTGGTAACCACGTGAACAGAATAAAGTAACTCAAACAGGTTTAAAACAACATGAGTATGAGTAAATGATGACAGAATTTTTATTTTTGGGTGAACTTTTCCTTTAATTTATGTCCGCATTATCCATCATGTACTGAACGGTAATTTCCACAAATGTTGTTTCAGTCTTCACCGCTATCATCCTTTGGCTCGAAGAGAGATTTCAACAAGCAGGGCATCTACGGTGGCTTTTTCAAGCTTGGCCATGAGGGAAAATTTCGCGTCTACCACAACCAGTACAGCACTAACACGCTGGCGCTGAACAAACACCAACATCGCGAGGACCACGACAAACGCAGACATCTCTCCCACAAGTTCTGCATGACCACTGCTGCTGAATTCAAGTGGAACGGTTCGTTGTATGGGTCAAAATCGCTGACTTTGTCTACACTGAGGTTAACCATCATCCAGCTGGAAAACAATGTCCCTGCGCCATTCCTACATCCAAACTGGGCCTCACACAGGTAAAAGTCCTGTAACTGTACAAATGGTTTCTGATTACTTGGAAGATAAACATTTGTAACCGTGTTGAACCCTGCTATTCTTCTTTGCTGTAGGACCAACTGGATAAAAGCTGTTCAGATGTGCAGCAAGGCAAGAGAATTCGCTTTAGCTTTGGCCATTCTAGAATGTGCTATTAAACCAGTGGTCATGCTGCCGATGTGGAAGGATTCCCTGGGTCACACAAGGTCAGTTTAAATAAATACAAATATTGGGAAAATCAGTCGAATTTGGATATAATTGTAGACCGTAATGAAAAATATTTTGCTCACCAAACGAAAACTCACAGATCCAGGGATTTAGGAAAGCATTATTCGCCATGATTAAAGGGGACCTATTATACGAAACATAAATGCGTCTGCAGTGTATGTACACAACCACCCTATTAGTAAGAATATTTTTTATTACACATAAATCAAAAACAGTGTCTGAAATAATGTCATTCAAGTTTTCTGCCCTTGTGACATCACTGTGATGCAGGCATCACCCATGGTTGGTAACGGAGATAAATTCTTAGCAAAGATCCATTCTTTAGATCACAAATTATTGGGACACCTGACACTTATTTTAGATTATATATAATGTAAAGATAGCATAATATGCTCCCTTTAAAGGGGTCATGTGATGCGATTTTGTTTTTACTTTGTCTTTAGATTGTTAAAAGCTGTTCGTGCATGTAGAAGATCCGTAAAGTCGCAAAGATTAAAATGGCAAACACAAAGAGATTTTTATTCTAAAAGTGAAGGCTCATCCATGCTTTTTAAACACAACCACAAATATCTACGTCACTGTGTGGGAAGGTTGCATAATACCTCCCAAATGTATATGCAAAGAAAAAAGGCATAACCTTTATTCTCAGATAAGAAATTAAAAAATCTTTTAAAAAAATTTGTTTTAAAAGCACGCATCAGGTTTATTTCAATGCACATGGTGTATTTATGTTAATTTTATGCAATAAAAAATTACATTTGCACCATTTTTATGAAAGTTAAGACTGAATGGACCTCAAAATGTCAAATGGTGTAACCGCCAATTGCGCCAAAAAATGAGAAATATTAAATATTTTATCCACCTTGATGGCATGTAGCGTAATCATAAAAAATAATTTTAAAATATAATTTATTAGTTATTTCTAAATGTAAATTTTAATGCGTTTTTGTAATATTTGTCCTGACATATGCTGAAAACAGCTCTGTTTTCTAAATAATCTTTGACAAATTATGTAAAAATGTATGTAAAAAAAAACTAAACTAGATGATTTTATTCCACATTTTTTATGAATATATTTATATTTTCATTTAAAAAAATACTAGTTACACCAATTGACACCGACCGGTTACACCACATTGACATTTTTGCAATTATCCCCCAAATATTCTTTCAAAATAAAATAAAACCAGAAATTTTAGACTTGGTCCTCAAAAAAGAGAATGTATACAATTAATCAGCAAATTTATTTTGAAATTTTAACCGTTTTACATTTAATTGAACCATACAGACACAAAATAATTAACGTCACGTCATTGACCTATTATTGTTGCCACAATGTCATGGAGACGCTATGCTTTCGCAGCTGACATTCCAAATATGGTAAGGGGCTAATATTTCCGTCACACGCTTGAGATATTCGGCCAATTATCCCACACTAGATAGCTAGCCAATCAGAGTACACTGCACATTTCAGAATAATTTTGAGTTTTGTAAATATCAATGCGTTTCAGAAAGGTAGGGTGTAGAGGAGCAACAAAAAATTTACGGTATGTAGAAAATGCGTTTTTTTTTATATCTTAAACTACGTAAATGCATCCAAATACACCAAATAATGTTCTTATAGCAACGTCATATGACCCCTTTAACTCAATTCTAAGTCAATGTCATGTGCAATTTATTATTGGTGGAATAAAATGCTTATTTTCATGTTTGATTAATCTGGTAATATCTTACTGCCCATTGTTGTTTCCAAACACAAAAACATCTATGTGTATACTTCAGCTGATGCCTTTGCTGGAAGGTTTCCAGAAATGTACTGTGGGTCACCTTGTGTCCCAGTTTTGTTGATCTTTCTTTTTTCTGCTGAATTTTTCTGCAGGCTGCATCGTATGACCTCTGTGGAGCGGGAAGAGAAGGAGAAGGTGAAAAAGAGGGAGAAAAAACTGGAGGATGAAGAGACTATGCAGCAGGCCACGTGGGTGAAGTACACGTTTCCCATCAAACACCAGGTACTGCACAACACCTACTACTTAACTGTTCACACATTCAAACGCATGGCCGTCGCATTGTTAGCATCATGTTGAATACTGGTACAGAAAGGTGTTTGTCCTCTAGACATCCAGCGACTTCTGTTTAAATATCATCTGCAGGTGTGGAAGCAGAAGGGTGAGGAGTACAGGGTGACCGGGTATGGAGGCTGGAGCTGGGTCAGTAAAACACACGTTCATCGTTTTCTCCCAAAACTACCTGGAAACACCAATCCCAACTACCGAAAAGAACTTGAGGGTACGTTATTTACAGAGTACAGAAATAAAATTTACAGGCTTCATTTGGTATAAGTCTAAAAAAAAAATTGTATTTGTAGCAGCTAAAATGGGAGTGGACAATCAGGCAGCTTTCTCAAAAACGCTAAAAACTTCAGCAAAAACAGAGGAAAACTCTGCTTTAAATGAGGCTGAAAAGGACAGTGTTCAAGACACATCGTTGAATTCTACTGATGAAAAGCCACCAGTGGAAAAAGAAGTTGTGTTACAAGACAAAGTTGGAGATGTAAAGGAGAATGAAATCACAGAGGAAAAGAACAATGTAAGTGATGAACAAAACGAGAATCAAGAAATAGAAGGCAAGCAAGATGAGAAAAATGCATCTGTAGAAAAAATGGACACTAGCGCCCCGACTGATGCGAATGATGATAAAGGTATTTGCTATTTTTTTTTTTTGTAGATGTTGTAGTTTTATCACCAAGTGCATATTGTGTAAAGAGTGAAAAGTTATTTAGTATTGTGTATTCTTATATTTGCAGCTGACATTACAAATGCTTCATCAAATGACTCACCATTCAAAGGGGAGTCTTTTGAAAGCGAAGTTACTAAAGATAGCTCTCCGAGTGATCCCCAGAATTCCCTCTTTTCTGATGTTGTAAATGTCAGTGATGGATTCCTGCAACGAACAGCATACAAAAAGAAAGTAAAGGCCTCAAAACTTGATGGCCTTTTAGAGAGGCGGGTCAAACAATTCACCTTGGAGGAGAAGGAGAGGTTAGAAAAACTAAGGGAGACTGTTTCTAAACCTTTGACAGAAAAGGAAGAAAAAACCTTTGGTGCACAAGACCAAAAGGTGAAGCTTGAAGAAAGTATCCCTGAAACTCCAAAAACTAGCAAGACAGATGCACTTGCAGGCCCAGCAATACATGGAAAAGACCCTGTTGTCAAAAAGCTTTATTTTAACCAAGATGAAGAGCAGTCGGGAACAAACACATCGGGACAGAACAATAACCTGGATGTCAGGTTAAGTGACTCGGCCCCTAAAGACTGTCAGAAATCGGCAGAACCAGAACCCAAAACAGCCAGTAGAGTAGCAATGTCCGAGCTCAATGGAAATTCTTTAAGTCTTGATACGAGCCTCAACTTGAACGCCAAGCCAGACAAAATGTTTTTAGAAGGTGTGTGTGCTACACCTGAAAGCACAGAAACTGTTAGTGAGAACAATGAGAATAATCTGGATGTAAAAAAAACTACGCCCCCACAGGTCAATGGCAAAGATGGCCTCGTTGACTCACAATGTGAGAACTTGACCGAAAACATTAACACAAAGGAGCTAACCAGTAGCCTTAGTGAGGAAATCAAAGCAATATCACCGAAGGAACCAGTGAAGTCGCTAACAAATGGTGATGCCACTCAGGAGTGTCTTAAAGAATGGACTAATAGCTCGATTCCTCAGGTGAAATCTGATGAACTTACTAACTCTGACGTGGACTATCAACCACCTCAGAAAGTGTCCAAGTTGGAAAACGTCAGCCAAGAAACTGTAGACACTTCTGTTAGCTCGTCTGTACCTGAACCTTCCTCAGCAGCTTCAGAGCCAAACGTAAAACCTGAGGTGCCTAGTCTTAATTCAAAGGTGGAGCCGATGCAAGTTGAGGAAGTAAAACCTCTAGTTTCCTCCCCAGTGCAGTCAGCAGAAGAGTCCAGCTTAAGCAGCGACATCACTGAAAACAGCAGCAGCCTTGGTGAGATGACAACAGTCATTACTCAATTCACCACAACTACGACTACAGTATCCACAGAGTCCTGCACAGTGATGTCCTCGGGTCTTGCTTCCAATAACGGGATCAGTACGTCTCTACCAACAGATTCTAAATTGGAGTCTAGTAGCACTGTTTCGACACTCTCCACGACAAGTACAACTACTGTCACCAAAGTTACAAACTCATCCGAGGAAGCTCTAGTAACAAAAGAGTCCAAGACTGTTGTCACAGAAACTCGAACTGGTACCAAAACAGGTCCTTGCGGGTCCTCTGTGACCTCTATGACAGTGAGTCAAGCATATTCCACCAAGGACAGGGTACAGCTGTTAAAGTTCTCCCGAACCAAGAAAGCGCGGTCTGGGACGGCCTTGCCCTCGTACCGCAAGTTTGTAACCAAGAGCAGCAAGAAGAGTATCTTTGTGCTTCCCAATGATGAGTTAAAGAAGCTTGCGAGGCGCGGTGGCATTCGTGAAGTTCCTATCTTTAACTACAATGCCAAGCCAGCCGTAGACATCTGGCCCTACCCATCTCCTCGACCAACATTTGGGATCACGTGGAGGTCAGTTTCTTTACTTTTCTTATCTTCTCAGTCATTTGAACTGCACTAATTGTGCAGACCACATAATCACCTAAAACAACCACTGGCAACCTCATATCAATGATATGGCACCAAATTTATACCATTTGCCTCAAGGGAAGTTGTATTATTACATTGGTCCCAGTTAGTGCTGAAGTCTTTACAATAGTGTCCAGAGGGAAACTGCCCTTTTCTGAATCCTTTTAAGAATGTTATTAGTCACAGTAAGATTGTCCTGGAAGAGCTGTGAGCGTATTAGATTTACTTGAATGAAATTATTGACTTGGTGGTCGCTAAAGGCTAAAAACTTGAGCTTATCTTGTACAGATATCGACTCCAGACTGTGAGGTCTTTGGCTGGAGTGAGCTTAATGCTACGACTGCTCTGGGCCTGCCTCAGATGGGATGATATGTCTGTGAAGCCCTCACCCGCTGTAGGGACAACACGAACAGGTTGGGGACCATTCAGTTTAACATTAGAAGTTTCAATCAGGACCTTTGAAAGTCATCATGGACCAATTAATAATCAGTTTACTCTCATTCCTTAGAAACATCTGACACAGATATCACCACCACGGAGATCATTAAGCGGAGAGATGTTGGGCCTTATGGCATTCGTTCAGAGTATTGCATCAGAAAGATTATCTGTCCCCTTGGGGTTCCTGACACCCCCAAAGGTAATGATGACACAAAGAGTCCTTACGACTAAAAACAACATACTAATATGCTGCCTGCCTTATGTTCTCCATCATGCCATAGATCAGGCTTAATAGATCAGGTGCACCATTTACCCCCAAGGTCATAATTTTTTCTGTCCATCATTTTACCTGAACAGAAACTCCCACGCCCCAAAGAAAGGGGCTACGGTCAAGTGCCCTGAGACCAAAAAAGCCAGAACCAGCTAAGCAGACAGGGCCTGTTGTGATCGAAACTTGGGTGGCTGAGGAAGATCTGGAGCTATGGGAGATAAGAGCCTTTACTGAAAGGTATGCTACCTTTTTCCACCTTACTGGTGAATGTGTGCATTCCAGACCTACAACAATGAACAGCTTTTCCAGGTTAAACCTGAACTAAACCCAAGTTTTTTTTTTTACAGGGTTGAGAGGGAGAAGGCACAAGCGTCTGACCCGACTAAGGTTAGTGTGCAGAAGAAAGCAGAAGAGATCAAAGCCCAATTGGAAAATCAGCTAAAGCAGCAGAGATTGGCAGCCCAGCAGGTGGGAATGTAGACATGTGCCCACCTGGGGCGCCCCCTTTACTAACCAGGGGTACAATATTGAAAGAAATGGGCCAATATGTTTATAATTTGTTGTTGTTATGGTAACCCTTGGTAGATCAATTACCTATTTTTTTATTTAGAAGCTGAACTTTATAATGATTATATTGTAGAAACGGTTGGAGCAGCAGAGACCTGGTGTCACCAGCAACACATCCACCATAACCAGCACAACTAATACACCTGGAACCACTAATCAGAAAGTGGTGGTGGAAACCGCTAGCGGTCAGGCAACTCCAGTGCCAAAAATGGTAATGGCCACCAAGCTGGGTTCTCCAGTGACATTCCAGCAAAACAAGAACTTCCAGCAGTCCTTTGCTTCCTGGGTCAACAAGCAAGGACAACCAGGTACTGCAGGTCAGTTTTTCCACGAGCTATACAGACGCATGGTTTGTAAAGTTGCATGACTCCGATGCTTTGTGATTTATTTATTTTGATTTTCATGGTTAGATGAACGCTTGGAGTAGATTTTCCTTTTTTCGTTGACAGCTCGTTGTTTTGTGGCCTGTTTTGTTGTGCTTGATATAGTTTGTTGTCTGAATGCCATACGTGGAATGCACAAAATTTAGAGATGAAATGCATTGACAGTCAGTGGTGCCTAGCTTATACCCTAAGATACATAGGGAAAGATCGATTTTGATCTAAAATTATATAAAAAATGAGACTCCTGTAAAGTGTATCGTCACTGGAAATTAAGAAAATGAGAAGAATGACAGATTGGCATTTGAATTGATGGAAAGTCTCAAAAACTAACCCTTACTTTTCATGTCTGAAACACAATAAACACAAGTTTGATTTCGTGGAACGTAATGCATTGCAAGTATGCGGCTATTTCAAGAGGTCGCTATACCAGGCGTTAGCATAAACTTCCTCTATAGTCCGGTCACGTGTAAGTTCGGTAGGGTGTCCATGGTCAGCATGGATGTTTGTGGGCACCACTGCTGTCTCCTTATTGACGTGTATGTTAGGGTGGTGACCAGACCTGTGTCTTACAGTCTCCACCAGTTCGGTTGTGACCGTGGCGGCGAGTAGCGCCACCACGTCCGGGCAAACGTTCCACATCGCAGCTGCTACGGGGTCGATGGGCGGCAGTGTCATCACAGCTAAACTGCCTGTTCCAGCCAACAGCAAGATAGTCACAGTGAACGTGCCAACCACACAAGGAGGTACAGCAGGCCTCCAACTTTATTGGCATGTGATCGTGATCTGTTAGGCCCGCTTGCACGCAGATAGGCACAGGATGAGGATTTTCAAGTGAAATGAAAGATGCTTTCGGTTTTTAGATGATAGATGGGACACACATACTTTTGGTAATAGATTCCTGTACCTGTCTATTAATGACCAACAGTACATCAGTTCGGCTCTGTCAGTATGAACACTTGTTTTAAGATTACATCTAAATTTTTTGTGTTTAGTGGATTGATCTGAATACACTGGATTGTAGTTTTCTTTTCATTTTTGGGGAAAATTTTTCTATTTCGTTTAAGCTTAACTCCGCCTCTCCTTTTACATATTCAAACTTGTAACATTTCTCACATTCTGTCTACTATTTGTTTCTATTAAACAGAATGTTTTCAAAGGGAACTAAGTCTTGTCATCCATCTCTACAGGTTTGGTGCAAGTACAGCAGAAAGTGGTGGGCATCATTCCATCCAGCACAACAGGCACCGCTCAATCCTTCCCTTCATTCCAGCCCCGTAGTGGCACCATCAACATCAGACCCAACACAACCACCACCACTCAGCAGGTATGAAGCTATGAGATTTTAGAAGACCGGAGGTTATATTATTAGGAGCCAACGATGAAAGATAAGTCAAACTATGGTGCCTCCTAGAGAGGACTCATCTAAACCTACCTGTAACCCCGGATTTCCAACAACTGCGGAGCACCTGCAGTTCGGCTCCGCTGTGTTACGGCTCCGCACTCCGCCGTTCGCCAATACCCACCAGTTTCGTATTTGTTGCAGAGCGGCTGCGTGCTGAAGTGACGAGGACCCATGTAGTGTCGCAAATTCACGTGATGATCGCGCGATATCTAGTTCTGTCTCCGCCCATTATGACGTTAAATTATAACATTTTGCTGGACCAGCCCAGATCACAACACGAGATCTCGCGAATTCGGGTATGATCACACGATATAGTCATGGCTCCGCCCTGCGGAGCTGTCCGGCATCCGGCAAAAATAGAAGCTCTGCGTATTTGTTCCGGAGGGCTGCGGATGGCCGGAGCTGTGACGGATTCGGAACGCAGTCAGGGGAAATACACACATTGACTTGAATGGAAACCGATTGACTCCGCCCCCGTTCCGCAGTCGGTGGAAATCCGGGGAAAGCATTGCAATAATGTCTTGTGTAATGGTTTATGTCTAGGTCATAACAACAGGGACACCTCTCAGACCAGGAATGACAGTGATTCGTTCTCCCCTACAACAGCCTGCGACTATTGGGAAGACCATCATTCGCACACCAGTGATGGTTCAACAAGGTATTTACAAGGCTTGGTTTTATATTCATGCTACGTTCAATCATAAAAAAAATTCTATATAAAACAAGTAGAGGTAATTTCATCAATTATCAATAAATGTAAAGCTTGTAGTTAGACAATTACAAAATATTGTGAATATTGAATAGATATAAATGTTAATTTAATAAAAGTATTAAAGGGATTGGTCATCCAAGAATTACTTGCCCTTATGTCGTTCCTCACCCGTACCACAAATGAAGATATTTTTTATGAAATCCGAGAGCTTTTTGAGCCCACATAGACAGCAACCCAACTCACAACTTTTAAGGCCCAGAAAGGCATTAAAGACTTAGTTAAAATAATCCATGGGACTACAGCGCTTCCATCCTCATTTCATGAATTGACGATAATACATTTGTTGCTCATAAAGTTAGTCTCCGACACAAAAGCAGAGCATGCATGCGTTAAACACTGCGTTGTGCGTAAGCCATAGACATAAATATACATAGATTCCTCATTCAAGTCGTTTGTGTATATATACCATAACTTATTATTGTAGAGCAAAAGCAAAATATTAAGATAGTTTCGTCAAAATTTGAAAAGATACCAAATTTTATGTATATCACCCAGCCATCTAAATCTCTAAATGGAGTTTTTAAATCACTGTAGTTTTACATTTGATATACCACTGCTAAAAAAAGAAGAATTTCACCAAATGTTAAATATTTATGGTATCTAATAATCTCTATAGGACTAACATTTGTACTCTAGAATAGATACTGGCTGTACAGTCAATCTTTTGGTGACTAATGTCATATTATATGATGCTAACTAATTATCTGCAGATCGGGGTGTTGAACCCACACCACATTACCAATGTTTTCATTTGTTTGGAGTGTAAACATGATCATCTCTTAATATCAAAAAGGTCAGGGGCAACAAACCGTTCAGACCAGTTCAGGAGTTCCAGCAGTGAGCAGTCCACCCCGCCTCCCTGCACTAAGCCAACCCCAGACTCCGCAAACACCCCCTGCGCCCCGACCACAGCAGGGTCAGGTCAAACTCACCCTGGCTCAACTGACGCAGCTCACCCAGGGGGCTCAGGTTAGTACCAGACTCAACTTTTATGCATTGGCAGCACTTTACCAGAGTTGACTCTAATGTCCGCTATTTTCATTCAGCATGGAGGGAGCCAGGGCTTGACGGTTGTGATTCAAGGACAAGGTCAAACCACAGGCCAGCTGCAGGTCATACCTCAGGGCGTAACGGTCATTCCGGGTCCAGGTCAGCAGCTCATGCAGGCTGCCATGCCCAACGGCCAAGTCCAACGCTTCCTGTTCACTCCTATGCCCCCAGTACCAGTGTCTACACCTGCCGCCCCCTGTACGACACCCTCGTTGGGCACCCCGGTCCAAGCTGCCCCCACCACTCCTGCTGCACCCACGCAACCAGGTTAGGCACATTTCTGATAAAAGTTGCACAACAAGGTATTAATTACAAAAGGTATTAATTTCTAATGTATTTATTTTATTCTCTCTCCTCCTTCCACTAGCAGTTCAGCCCGCTCCACAACCCCAAACACAAACTCCAACATCCCATTCACTCATGCCACCACAAATAGCCCCCGCTGTCCCGACCACCGCCATTCCCCAACCGATCTCTGCCCCGCAGCCTCGCCCTCCAGAGCAGGTCCAACCTCAGCCACAAGTCCTGCCCCAAATCGCAGCCAAGCCCCCCACACCCGTACCCCCCGCGCCAATACCGCAGCTGAGACCCACCATCGCCCCAGCTCCGCAGGTCACAACACTCCCCGTATCCCCGCAAGTGGCTCAGACCACAGTAACCAAAGTCCAGCCCCAGATTCAGCTCCCCCCACAGCTCCTCAGCGTTCCCGGGCTTCAGCAGCAGGTCATCTCTCACATCCAGAGTCAGGTAGCAGCTCAGATTCAAGCTCAGGTCCAGCAGGTCGGGACCACGGCAGGAATTCCCCAGCAGATCAAACTGCAACTGCCTATTCAGATCCAGCAGCAGAGCGGAGGGCAGGTCCAGACTCACCAGATCCAGAACCTGGTGACGATCCAGACGACCAGCGTGCAGGAACAGCTCCAGCGAATCCAGCAGCTCTGCGAAAAACAACAGCAGAAGAAGAAACAGCAGGAGGCTAAGCGAGAGCAAAGTCAGCAGAACTCGAGTCAAAGTGACCTGCTGCAGAAACAGGTCTGGTTTAAAATATGTGACTTAAGATGTTCAATTGTTAGATTTATATAACCAGACAGAATAGCAAGACCTAATTGAATCCACATGATTTGGACAAAAGCTCTAATTTGAGTGCTTTGTGGTGGGAAGTTTGAAGTAAACATTGAAGCTAAACCAATGTGACCCTGTATACTAAACTTCCTGCATGTATATCAAACGTATGATGTTTATTTCATGTATAATATCATATAGGTGGCTCAGAAGCAGAATGTAGCCATAGAGCAGTTGAAGCAGAAGAAAACCATGACTCCTGCTGAGAGAGAGGAGAACCAGAGGTAAACACTTGTCTTTAATTGCTTGATCTCTAAGAAACCCCTTATTTGTAAAGCCACTGCGATTAAAGCTGCAATCCTTAGCTTTTTTGGTTAAAAATGAACAAAAATCAGTTATTGAGCAAGTAGGTAAACAATCAGTGTTCAAGACTTAAAGGGACATTTTTACCGTTTTGGAATCCATTCAGCTGGTCTCCGGGTCTGGCTGTACCACTTTTAGCATAGCTTAGCACAATCCACCGAATCCGACCAGACCATTAGCATCGCGCTAAAAAACAACCAAAGAGTCCCGATATTTTTCCTATCTAAAACTTGACTCCTCCGTAGCCACATCGTGCACTAAGACAGACAGAAAACGAAAAGTTGCAATTTTCTAGGCAGATATGGCTAGGACTATACTCTCATTCTGGCATAATAATCAAGGACTTTGCTGCCGTAACATGGCTGCAGGAAGTGCAATGATATTACACAGTTCCTGAAAATAGTCACCTGCTATTAAAAAAATATACTAAGGGGGACAATTTAAGGCTGCGGCATAATATGCTAAATGGTCTAATCAGATTCAATAGATTATGCTAAGCTACGCTAAAAGTGCTAGCACCAGACCCGGAGATCAACTGAATGGATTCCAAAACATTTTAACTCTAGGGGAGCTGGAAAATTGGTATATTTTAAAAAAAAGTGGAGTGTCCCTTTAAGCCCGGTATAGTTTAGTATAATTAGCTTTTTACGTGCATGTAAACATAATGCGCACGGGCACGGTTGAACACACAGCCTTGCAAAAAGTATACTTGTACAAAGATGTTCGACGCATGCGCATTGCGACAAAATGCAATGCATCTCGTGGGCTACATACTATATTCTCCTGGAGGCGCATGCACGGCCTAAGAGTACAATGTATGCGGGGTTTAAAAACTCAGAAAATTGCATCACGCACACTGTACGTAGAGTCTTCTGCCTTAAGTCTCCTTACTTTACAGTAAGTTTATAATAATGATTGAGCTGTCAGGTCTTATTTTGTGGAAAATTTCTGTAAATATAAATTTCCGACTCTTATTAATGAGGTTAATCCTAATTCTGGTTGTCCTAGTAACAGTTATAAACGAGTAACCGTCCTCTCAGTAACTGACAGATGACCTGAAATCCACTGCTTCATTCACATTGGTAGTCGTTCCCAAAGAAATTTTGTCTTGTAGCTAGATACTTCCACTTTCAACACACCTGCCTAAAAGTTTCTAGTGTGCCTAGTAAGACTTTGATTAGCTGGATCAGGTGTGTTTACTTGGGTTTGGAGCAAAACTCTGCAAAGACACATCGGCCCTCCAGGAGCAGGATTGGACACCCCTGATTTAATCTAAGTAAATGGGTACCGGTTCTTTAAAAGTTAAAAAAGCAGATACATTCAATTCAAAAGTAATCCCCGTGACTCCTGGTGACACATTGATGTCTTGTGAAGCTGGCACCTATTTAGTAATTTGTGGATCTCTTGAGTCCCAGATACTGTGTTTATTTAGGGGTCTTTTACAAAAACGGCTACTCATTTGTTTATAACTGTTACTAGGACAACAAGAATTAGGAAGGCCTAGTCTCTGGTAGTGTGCACACAGCATTAATCCCCAAATCATCATAATAGTGTCTCCAGGGAGACCTGTAATACTTCACCCTCTTTGCGCAGGATGATCGTCTGTAACCAAGTGATGAAGTTCATCCTGGATAAAATTGATAAGGACGAGAGGCAGGCGGCTAAAAAGAGGAAACGAGAGGAGTCGGTGGAGCAGAAGCGCACCAAGCAGAACGCCAGCAAGCTGTCGGCTCTGCTCTTCAAACACAAGGAGCAGCTGAAGGCCGACATCCTGAAGAAGAGAGCACTGCTAGATAAAGAGCTCCAGCTGCAGGTGCAGGTGAGAAGATAGCGGGACGTAGCGGTTCCTGCCAGGTGCTTTAAAGTTAAGGCGTCATGCTGTATCTTGTACATATCAGGTACAACGTTGGCAACTGAGCTTTTTAAACAACGGTTGATGTAAAAACTCTTATCTTGAAGATCTGTGGTGCACTGTTGGGGAAGTTAGTTTGTAGTTTTAACAGGATATTACAAAAAGTAAAATATTCATTAATTAAAGCATCAAAGTAGCTTGTTACATGGCATAAAAATTTTAAGATAGTCACAATGCATTGATCAGCATGTGTAACCTTTACACTACACTGCTCAACCAATTAAGATACATTTTTTCTGTCGTTTTGTTTTAGGAGGAGTTGAGGAGAGATCTCATTAAACTGAGGAGGGAGAAGGAGAGAGCGCAGGCCGCAGCGGCACAAGCAGCCGCAGCTGCCGCGGCAGCCGCCTCTGCCCACGCTCACACCGGCCTCTCCACGTACACGCCGACGGTTACCTCCCCCTCCTCCACACACAAACGCAAGCGGGATGAGGAAAGAGACGCGGCGGCGGCCGCTGCCGCCAAGTCCAAACGGAAGAAAATGATCTCCACTACCTCAAAGGAGAACAAGAGGGACATCAAGTTATACTGCGTCTGCAAAACGCCCTATGATGAGTCCAAGTATGAGCCTCTTTACAGTGTTATGTTTTCATTTAAGGGTCACAAGTTTTTTAAAAATTGCAATGATTCTTTTTAATACTGTAGTTTGCAAGTATAGGAATTTGCTAAATTTTATTTATTTTTCCTTTAAAAATTTTGTTAATTATTCAATATTCAATTTCTTTGCGGGTCAGATTTTATATGTACAATATTTACATTTTTTACCTATGTAAATGTTTTATAATTTTGTGTTTAGTTGTGTAAGAATTTTGAGATGTATTGTTTTTGATTCACTGTAATGCAAATAATTAAGCAGCTATAGAAAAATATCAGTGTGGCAAGCTTTATAAGAAAGCTGAATTATGTCTAATGTGAGAGAAATGTTTTCATTGATGCAGGTTCTACATCGGATGTGACCTGTGCTCTAACTGGTACCATGGGGAGTGTGTGGGTATCACAGAGAAAGAAGCCAAGAAGATGGATGACTACATCTGCGCAGATTGTAAACGGGCACAGGAAGGCAGCACGGAGGAGCTCTACTGCATCTGCAGGACTCCATACGACGAATCACAGTAAAGACATCTGTTTAGATTTCAATGCAACACTGTATGTCAGCAAAATAACGATACATTCACACGGAGCGTAAGGGTTAATGGTTCCCATTCACTTTTAATGGGTGACGTCATGCGGAATTCAGCCAATCAGATCGCCTGGTGCAAATAACCTAGTGTAGAGCCAGCCAGTTACATTTATGGAAGACTGGAGCATGTGTTGCGGCCACTGTGATTGGCTGTTGGCCACGCTTTAGACAAGCCTTTGGTCAAGCGTTAACGCTTTCGCCCCGTGTGAATGTACCGTAACGGTGCTGTTAGCTATCACACGTTAATGGCGCCTTTAATGACGCGGTGACGTCATGCACGTGTTATTTCAGTCTAGGCATGTGCCAGTCTAACCAAAATAACAATGGTTTCCTTAAGGACAATAGTTGCGATTTTTTTTCATTGCTCAAATTGACATGGGGAATTGAAAATGCACCCAAGGGACATACATAGATATAAATCGCAAAAAAATGTTTTTACCCTTGGGTGAGGTTGTCTTTCAGGCAATTCGAAAAAGGAACGCATCACAAAACTGCAATTGAACCTGACGTGCGCAAAAAATCACATGATCATTTTTAAATATGGCACAGTATGTTTGGTTGGAGGACAAAAGAGAAAAGGTGTGTTCGACTTTATGCAGTTTCACAAGCGCATAACATCAAAATACAGCGAGACCGATTTGGGGAGTCGACTTGTCTGTATGCTTTCGAGTCGCTCTCGCTGTATTTTGATGTCATCTGCATGTCGTTCTGCATGCCGTTGTATTAAGTCAAACACACGACGCGATGGTTTTTGGAATAAGATTACGTTTTAGTCACAACAAAACAAACTTTAATGGAAACGCTCATTTTGCAATAGTTTTTGTCAACTTTGTAAAAAAATTATGCTAAAGTTTTGTGCAAATCTTTAATGGAAATGCAGCTTGTGTTTGTGCTGCTCAAAATATTGATCCAACAAATTTTTGGCACTTTATAATCCAGGGTCACTATTAAAAAATGTACCTCATCGTCCGACTAAACAAAACTGCTCGATGCTTTCACCATCTTGATATTTCTTATTATCGCTCTCCAGTGTGTATGTGCACATGCGTGTATTTTTTCTTTACGAGGTAAAATCGCCATCTACTGGCCTGGCATGCATAATACAATGCGTTTTGTCGTATGCATGTGAATGTTTTTTTTTTTAATGCACTTCTCCATTTTTCACTTCATTGTTGTCATGTAAACATGGTATAAGTGTCTTTTCTGAAGGTTGGAGTTGTAGAAAATGGCCGTGGCTAAATCATGCTAACATGATTACAGCCCCTTTAATATCAAAAGGTTTGCATTTCTTTAAACCTAATCGTTTCTGTCTGTTTTTTTTTTTAGGTTCTACATTGGTTGCGACCGTTGTCAGAACTGGTACCATGGTCGCTGTGTGGGCATCTTGCAGAGTGAAGCCACACACATCGATGAGTATGTGTGCCCGCAGTGCCAGTCTACAGAGGACGCCATGACGGTACTGACGCCGCTCACAGATAAAGACTACGAGGGTTTGAAGCGAATCCTGCGCTCCTTACAGGTTTGTACAACGTGTGCATCTGCTACACCGGAGTTAAAGTGTAGTTGGTGTATTTTACAATTCGGACTCATTGTATTTTGTCGGTATTCGTAAAGCGGGATAATACTGTAAAGAACTGCACTCATAGAGGTACTTTACAAATCAAGGTGTTTTAAAGTTAAACTCACTCACTGTTCGTGTTTTCCATGTTAGTCCCATAAAATGGCATGGCCATTCCTGGAACCAGTGGATCCGAATGACGCTCCGGATTATTATGGGATCATCAAGGAACCGATGGGTAGGATAAATAATACATAAAACTTCATTTCTTTATAGCCGATGCTTGGTATTAATTTCTGTTTACGCTTAAAGACCTGTCAACAATGGAGGAGAGGATACAGAAGCGCTTTTACAGCAAACTCACAGAGTTTGTAGCGGACATGACCAAAATCTTCGACAACTGCCGCTACTACAACCCCAGCGACTCGCCCTTTTACCAGTGTGCAGAGTTCCTGGAGTCCTTCTTTGTACAGAAACTAAAAGCTTTTAAAGCAAGCAGGTAACGTCTGTTTCATGTATGTCATATGGTGTGCGCTTTTTACTTTAATACATAGAGAAGCTTTTCCATAGTTTTTGTGAGTTTTTAAACTAGCGTTAACTTATTTCTGTGTTCTTTTTTCGTTTGATTTTATTTGTCTAGACATCTAGTTATCTTTTGTCATGAACTTTTCAATGTCCACCTTAAAATTTCTGCTATTCGGCTCTGCTGAATTTTTTAAAAGTCACTTCGACTGGCATTGCATGCTATCATATTCATGCGTTTTAATTTCAACCACCGTGTTCTGATTACATAACCATTTGTGTTTGTGCTCCTTGCATGTCATTCATACAACCCATTATCCTTTTTTGCAGATTGTGATGTCATAAGTCATAATGGCTGGAGGGGGCGGAGTCATTCTTTGTTATAGAATCATGGAACTTTCTGTTTTATTAACAGTGGAAGCTGATGTATATTTAAATAAAATTAGTGATGTTTGGAGAATGAAAAACCTGTCAATAAAAACCCAAACTCCAGCGATGCCTCGATTGATTGAAAGTCAGAGAACGGCAGCCATGTTGAAGCACTGAACAGAAACTCTCCTGTGTCATTTTGTGTGCTGGTCATGTGATCCTTTTTTATACTGTTTACACGAAAATAACTATCAATGCATTTGTCACAAAACATTTTTTTGGTAGGATTGGCTAAAAGTCATTTTCTCATGTTCTGTTTATTGGAAACGGTTTATGTGAACTGGTTCGCTGATCTCTTCAGGTTTTCATTTCGAGGACTAATACATTTGCTAATCATGCATATACGTTAGTTTGCAGAACGCATGTAGTGCAACTTTCTGAATGCGCAAAATCTGCGCAGTTTCAGTTTGCTTAAAAAAGTATGGCTATTTAATGCTTTTGTAAGGTATTAAAGTTTTAAATCCTTTTTATTAGGATATCATTGTTGAAATAAAGGACCATGCTTCAAAAAAAAAAGTGAAATTGCATGTTTGTGTTTTTCTTTTAAATTTAGACTGCCATTTTTACCCGTACCAATTGAAATGACTGAAAGGCATTCCCGTTTCTTCATGCAAACATGGCTGCCATTCCTAAATCCCCTGAGGCTATTTTACAATGTTCCTGTTCTACAGTTTTCCTTTTCACTTGTTTTATCCTACATGCGATTGTTTAATAAAACCAAAGGACTTTTAAAATCATTCTCTCTGTATTCTGTAGGTCTCATAACAACAAACTTCAGTCGTCAGCCTCATAGAATACAACATCACAGGCTGTACTAATAAACTGAATGAACATTTAATTCAAGATGGAAATCTGTCCCAGTCAGCCAGCCAGCATCGCACATAGTCACGGCATTTGACGGAAATAATGGACAAAAAAAATCTGTGGTTTGCATCAAGAATGGACCGTTTACATTTTGGATTGTTAAATAAGTCTTGACTGGGATGTCCCATTTTTTTGGTAATTGCCTACAAAAATGTTTTTGTGAGTTTTTAAACCCCTTCAGAATCGTGTTGGCATTATCCAGAACAACAGGAGTTAGGGTTCACCCGTTGTTTTTTCTTTTGTAATATGATTCGGCACTTCGAAAGGGGAATATGGGCGCGATAGGGTGGATATGAAATGTTGCTTTAAGAAGGCACTAAGGACTGATGATGAAGCTGGTAAAATTGAGAAGGTATCCTGTTTGTATAACTTTTCTTTTGTATTACAACTGAAAAACTATTGATGTATATGAAACAAATAAATGGAGGGGACAGGATTCTCTCGTCTACATTAAGAGGTCTCTATATTCTCTTCATTTTGAACGTTAATACCTTTAATGTAAAAGGCTTTAGCATTTAGCAAATTTAAAATCGTAGAAAATAAGCTTGACAGATTGAATTTCTTTAAAAAAATTATGTACTCATGGACATGAATGATTAAAGGGACAGTTTACCCAAAAATGAAAATTCTGTCATTTACTCACTCTCATGTTGTTGCAAACCTGTATAAATTCGTTTTGATGTACATGAAGCCCTATACGCTTCCATAGTAGGAAAAAAAGAATACTATGGAAGTGAATGGGGCTCATGAACGGTTTGGTTACAAACATTCCTCAAAATATCTTCCTTCGTGTTCATCAAAACAAAGAAATTTGTACTGGTTTGTAACAGCGTGAGTGTGCGCAAATGATGACACATTTTTTCATTTTTGGGTGAATATCCCTTTAAAACAATTAACATTTTGTTTGTAATAAAAAGCACACGTTAATAAACCACAATTAATATTTTCTCTGTGAGGTAAACTTTTGTGTTATATTTTTAAATATGCACTTTTTCAGTCTTGGTACAGAGTTTGTATGGCAATAATCATGTTTTGTTCCAATCTATGATTATATGAATAGGTAATACTTGGATACATTCTGTGTTATATTTTTCTTGTTTGTACACTTTGGATTGCTTGTTTTAAGCCTAACAAACCAGGATCTAAAATCTGACCTTTAAATCTTAATTTTTTACATTTTTAAAGTAGTTAAGTAGTGGTCTCTGAGATGACTGAATTAAATTCTTCATAAACGACTGACAAAAGTTGTGTTTTACCATTAAACAGCTGTGTGTCTGTGACTCGAACCTTTCGAACAAAACACTTTGTATTATCCATAAGAGATGTCAGAACAGTTCCGTTTCGTAACCTTTGTTTTAAACATTGGAGATTTGTCTCCCTGACTGTTAATATTCATTGCTCTGTATAAACTAGGTATACTTTTACATTTGTTGTGTTAAACTCGACGTCCTTGTGTACGTTCTCCGACATGAACTTTAAAAACCATAACGTTTCGTAATCACTGTCTGCTTATCACAAATTACGCTCCTTTAGTGACACGTACCTTTTTTAATGAATGCAGTTTAGATTTGGTTCGCCTTAAGATTGTTAAAATTACATATTAAAACACATTTGAAACGTGTTCAAGTAAAACCAAGTAAATTGATGTTTTATGCTTTTCAGGACATGACGTCACAAGAGCGGGTTTTAAAGTTATAAAATATGGAGCCCATTTATTTAGAATGATTAAATATAAAGATAAGTTACACAGCGATTCTGCATTTGAACGACGTTTCACTTGATTAAAAAATAAGAATATAAGCCTATAACAAATAAGCCTACTATGGGGTGAAAATACTGCCAAAACTTCACACACACACAAAACGTGTTTTACTCGCGCCCAACGATTCACAAACAAACTCAGTTTGAACGTGGTCATGAAATTCATTTTCAACTTCCATATGAAAAGTGGAAAGGCATGATTGGATACGTACAGCAATGCGCAGAGCGGTCGATATGTGACATCAAAGTACCGCGAGAGTCATTCGAAAGTAAGACTCTCGCGGTACTGTGATATCATACGACGGTCGGTCAGTGCGCGCCACACAGTTTTCTAATCAAATCTCGCGAGAACGCGTTCGCCACGCCTTCACTCCGGCGTTGCGATTTTCAAAACGGTCCAATGACAGAATGCTTTTGCTTGAACAGACCAATGAGATTTTTTAGCCCAGCGTTTTAAAGGTCTGTCTCATACTTGCACTGCCACAAGAGCTTTGGTTGGAAGCGGTAAGTTGGTGCTTTAATTTGATTGTAAACGATTTTCATAGATTTGTTAACTTTAACGTACATGTAAATGTTATTGCTAACTTTTATTTTACTTTTGTTGAGATAACTTAGGTGTGTTGTACGCACGCGCGTGTCTTTTCACTAATTCGTTGTTTTTCTATGTTTTAGGTTGCATATTTCACTATACTGTGATACGTCGAAGATTAATAAAATGTCTTCTGCAAACGAGAACACCGCACGTCTCACCCAGTTCAAAAACAAAGGCAAAGATGCGACTGTAAGTGGCGTGCACGTTGGCGTAACGTGTTTTCGGCTTTGTCTATTAACTTGGATAGCTTACAATTCTCGGTTCGTTGAGGTTTACTTTAGTAAAATTTGTTGTTTTTAGGAATTGAGGCGTCGAAGAATCGAAGTCAACGTTGAACTTCGTAAAGCAAAGAAAGACGAGCAGATCTTGAAAAGGAGAAACGTGAGCAGCTTTCCGGATGAGGCCACATCTCCCCTACAGGAGAAAAGTCAGAACTGTCAAGTATGTATTTTATATTCTTTAATTTATCAATCGCTCATTACTACTCAATAAACGAGCTATTAAGATATCGCACATCATAAAACGTGCTCTGTCCGATCAAGCTCAGCATTGGACGGTGGAAGAAATTGTAAATGGTGTCAACAGTACCAGTTTGGATACTCTGCTTCAAGCCACCCAAGCTGCCATTTAATAACTAGCAGATTATACCATATCTACACAGAAATATGCATGCATGTATGTGAGTGTAAAATATGAACCATTTCGTATGCAATTCAAATACAGGAAGTTGCTGTCAAGAGAGAGGCATCCACCCATTGACCGCATCATCAGTGCCGGTCTGATCCCAAAGTTTGTGAGCTTCTTGGGTTTGGTGGACTCTCCGCCCATACAGTTTGAGGCGGCCTGGGCTCTAACTAATATTGCATCTGGAACATCTGACCAGACCAGTGCTGTGGTCAATGGAGGAGCTGTCCCCGCATTCATCAGCCTCATCTCATCCCCACACGCTCATATTAGCGAGCAAGCTGTCTGGGCTCTTGGAAATATCGCTGGTACGTGTAATGCACCTGAAAAGCTTTATTTTTGTGATGTAATCTTGATTGCATGTTGTTTATGAAGGAATTTTGTTGTCTTGTTTTTAGGTGATGGCTCGGCGTACAGAGACAAAGTCATTAAGCATGGTGCTATTGCTCCTCTTTTAACGCTACTGGCTGTTCCTGACTTCTCTGTATTTGCTGTAAGTTGGTTAGAATAACTGTTAATAAGTAAGTGGTAATGTAGAGCCAGCTGGTTGTTGGTATCGCAATATAAACAGGGTGATCAGGGTTTATGTTTCTGTAACGGCCCGTTGGAAGTACATCAAATTTATATTCCGCTACTTGGATGGGTACACGACAAATAAGAAGTGTCATAACCCAAGAGACAAAATTCAAACAAGATGCGGTTTGGTTAATTATTTGTAAATATAATCTCATAATTTAAATATAAAACTTAAAACGTATTAAACTTCTTATCCAGATGAGGTGTTATCAGTTGTGTAAGGGATAATGCATAGGCAGCAGGTTATTGCAGAAATAAGCCCTGACAGTGTGATCTTGTATAACACTAAAGGGGCTTATTTTGTGATTAACTGGCTGTCTGTGCATTATCCTGCTTATTACATGGCTATTTACCTCCATAAGTAATGTAAGGAACTAAGGCTGCACAATTAATTGCATGCGATTGTCACGTGCATCTTGTCAGTAAAGCTGGTTCCTTGATTAGTAATAAATTGCCCATCAGATGCGCATGACAATCATGTGATCTATCGTGCAGCCCTATAAGGAACATTAACTATTGATTCGAAATTTTATTTGCTCATGTTTACGAATGCAGACCCTCCGCGAGGAAAACCTGTTTACTTTCGGGTTTAAAGGGATAGTTCACCCAAAGATGAAAATAATGTCATTGATGACTCAGCCTCATGTTGTTCCAGACTTGTAAGACCTCCATTCATCTTCGAAACACAGTTTAAGATGTTTTATATTTAGTCTGAGAGCTTGTTGACCCTTTATTGAAAATCTACATATGGTATACTGTCCATGTCCAGAAAGGTAAGAAAAACATAATCAAGGTAGTCCATGTGACATCAGTGGGTCAGTTAGATGTGTTGAAGTATCGAAAATACATTTTGGTCCAAAAATAACGACTTTATTCAGCATTGTCTTCAGCAATGTATTATCCTCAGACATGTTTGCGAGTTTTTCAAACTTAAAGCATGCGTCTCCCTCAGACTGTAAACAAAGCCCAGGCGCACAAAAAAAAAACTGCAAGAGCGCACCAGATAACACGTCAGCTGTGTCATACATCATCCGCATCAATGCAGTCATGTGACTTTAGTCTCGCGCATGCGCTTCACAACAGACCTGGAAGAGAAGACGATGCTGAAAAGTTGTAATTTTTGTTATTGGACCAAGGTGTATTTTCGATGCTTCAACACATTTTGGCTGACCCACTGATGTCACATGGACTACTTTGATGATGTTTTGTTGCCTTTCTGGACATGGACGGTGTACCGTACATGGATTTTCAATGAAGGGTCAACAAGCTCTCGGACTAAATCTAAAACATCTTAAAGGGATACTTCACCGATTTAGCATTCAGCTTTGTATCTGTAGAAACCCGGCAGTATTACTGAATGACCATGTTTCCCTCCATCATTTCCCCCTGAGAGGAGAGATATCTGCATTTTGGTTCTGCAAAAAAGTCCTCCGATGATGCAAAAATCGTCATATTACATCATCGGAGGACTTTTTTGCAGAACCAAAATGCAGATATCTCCCCTCTCAGGGGGAAATGGGGGAGGGAAACATGGTCATTCAGTAATACTGCCGGGTTTCTACAGATACAAAGCTGAATGCTAAATCGGTGAAGTATCCCTTTAAACTGTGTTCTGAAGATGAACAAAGGTCTGGTGAGTTTGGAACGTCATGAGGGTGAGTCATTATAGACATTATTTTCATTTTTGGGTGAACTATAACATGTCTTGTATTTAAGACAAGACATTCATATGTCATGAACACACTTTTTAGTATAATAATTTAAAAACATTTTCATATGTTATTAAAACACATTTATATTTCATTTTTGTGTAATATTAAAGTGTACCTGTCAAAATGATTTGCAGCTATGTTTTATTCGTTTTTAAGGCGGTTGTTATCTCGGAAAAACATACCTTGGTCAGTTGCGACATTCCAATCAAAATTGAGCATTTTAAAGCGCTGTATTACATTGTTAGTGGTTTACATGGGGTGCAGTTCTTTTCTAATTTACATTTTGGTTGTGAAACAACACCATCTCCATGTGGTTAAAAAGGTTCTAAGTACAGTATAAACTGTAGTGATCATGATTTGCCAGTAGGTGGCATCACAGCTTTAAAAATCAGCCCGATCTTCTTCTTCTGCAGCCTGGTTACCTGAGAAACGTCACTTGGACCTTGTCAAACCTGTGTCGTAATAAAAACCCTGCACCACCTCTGGAGGCAGTGAAACAGATTCTGCCAACCCTTATTCGTCTTCTGCATCACGATGATAAAGAAGTATTGGCAGACACCTGCTGGGCCATCTCGTACCTGACTGACGGGCCTAACGAAAGAATTGAGGTGGTGGTGCAGGCCGGTGTGGTTCCTCAATTGGTGAAGCTGCTGGGTTGCGGGGAGCTTTCCATTGTGGTAAGGATTTTTCTTTCTTTACATGACTTTCTTTACATTGCATTTGAAATATTCTAAAAGTGTCCCTTTGTTCCCCCTGCAGACTCCTTCACTGCGCTCCATTGGTAACATTGTAACCGGTACAGACGAACAGACTCAGGCGGTACTCGGTGCTGGTGCGCTCTCCATGTTTCCTGCTCTTCTGCGCCACCACAAGAACAACATCCAGAAGGAGGCCGCCTGGACCCTGTCCAACATCACCGCTGGCCGGGACTATCAGATTCAAGAGGTCATCAATGCTGGCCTTGTGCCTTACCTAGTTGATGTTCTCAGACGGGTATGTTGACCACATAGACATGTACAATCATTTGTAGGTGTGCTAAACATCGTATCAAACTTATTTTCTCTCTCCTACGGTTTGCAGGGTGACTACAAGACCCAGAAGGAGGCTGTGTGGGCAGTGACCAACTACACCAGCGGAGGCACTATTGAGCAAGTGATTTACCTTGTTCAGGCCAACGTACTGGAGCCTTTGTTGAATCTCCTCTGCACTAAGGACAGCAAGACTATTCTGGTCATCTTGGATGCAATCACCAATATCTTCTTGGTATGATTTGCTTTTCAGTCTCTTCAGGGATTTTAATTTAGCTTTGGACAAGTTATGTTCATATATAAACTTGGCATTTTGTTTATTTTTTTCCTTATTTGATGATATTTTTTAGGCTGGTGAGAAGATCAATGAAGTTGAAAAACTTTCCTTGATGATTGAAGAATGTGGTGGCCTAGACAAAATCGAAGCTCTGCAGACCCACGAAAATGAATCGGTCTACAAGGCTTCCCTTAACCTTATAGAAAAATACTTTTCTGGAGAGGTGCGTTAAATGTTATTTCTAACCATTATGTAATTTTACTATGGTTATACCATAGGTGTAGCTTGACATTTTGAGATTGGGGGGCCAGACTGGTCTTGTAGTATCTACAGGGTTCCCACGGGTCCTTGAAATCCTTGAAAGTTTGTGAATCTGGGGAAAAAATTCAAGGCCCTGGGAAGTTTATGAAAATATACATGCATAGATGCAGGCCATTGAAAGTGCTTGAATCTATTTTATGCAAGAAGTTTTCTTGAAAAAAATCTGTATTGGACTGATGTATAAATGAGACTTAATCGAGTGGCACATTTTAATTAATACAGATATTATTACCAAATAAACAATTTTTCAAGAAAATATAAGAATGTAAATTAATATGTATATTTCTCATGGAATATAATTTATTTTATAAAAATCTTTTTAGCCAATAGGGGCCAGGCCCCCTGCAAGCTCCACCTATATAATATATATATATATAATATAAACCTATAATTATGGCTTAATTTATACAATCTGCTTTTCCTCATTGTTTGTATTTTTGTCTTTAACTTGCAGGAGGAAGAGGATGAATGTGTCGCCCCTGAAGCTACGTCTGATGGCTACGCGTTCCAGATTAATGAAAACCAAAGCACTTTCAATTTCTAAAAACTTTGATCTGTAATATTTTTGTGCTATTGTTCTGTAAACCACTTGTCCTGTTCATTTGTTCGTCTTACAGACTTCTTGCTCTGATCTGTACATACTAATCTGTTTCAATTTTATTTGTTGTAAATAAAAATGAAAAGAGAAAAAATGTGTCTGGATTCAATCTAAGCTTAAAACATAGCAACGTGGACTTATATAAGTGATCCATATATATGTTATAAGTGTGTGGCACGGCTCTTATGAAGCCTCTCCAATAATAACTAGCTCTGATGTCACCGTTGGGGCGGTTTGGTAGCTTAGCAGATGCCAGACACCTTACAAACCACATTTCCTCAATTCAGTCGCCTGTAGCCATACAACTTTTTCCCCAAGGTCTCCTTGGAAGACTGGCTGCAACCTTTATCAACCATGCAGGGAACTTCACGCGCTCTTTATAAGCGGATCAGTGACGAGATCTAGGATCTTTACTTTCGCAGACGGCAGAAATACGAGCAGTGTGTAAGAGCCGAGCGAGAGTTGTATGAATGTAGACATGGCAGGGCAGTGCACATCCGGGCCACAGTACCGTGACTCCATTATTTTCTGTTCACTGTGAAACTGGCGTTGAGGGAAACCAAAAAGCAACTCTATCACACTCTACTCGGTTTTTTCTGACATCGTCCGCCTGGAGAAAGGAAGAGGACATGTCTAACCAAGGAGTTAGAAGAAACGGACCCGTAAAATTGCGTTTAACAGGTAAGAGATACGCAACATCGCACGGTTTCGTCCGAAACTGGCTAGCTGGCTAACCGCTACCGCTGTGAGCCATTGTGGCTTTAAATCTCAACGTTTTGGGTTCACGTGTAGATAACAACTCATCTCTGCTCATATGTGAATGATTAATTATTGTTTATGCCTCATAACACGCTATTTAAATTATGAGGCGCAAACCGAAACTGGCGGCTTGTTTCAACATTGTAGCGATGTTACGCTCTTTAGCAGGCGACGTCATAATGGAGCCACATACACGCGCAAACCCAACAATAATAACATTTCTTTTGGTTTCATTGTTTACATAGTTTCCAACTGCTTATGTTGAGAGAAATAAATTTATTAAAATATGGCAAATACAGCTAAAGTTTACATAAACGAGTATGATGACTTGTAAGAGTCGTTTGACTAACGTGGTCTGCTGATTTAGTGTTAATTATTTTCCAAACTTGCAAAGATAAAGCGTGCACGCATGTTTATTTTTGTAATCCATGGCACTGTTTTACAAAATAGAAATGTTTTGGAAATAAAGATTTTGGAAATCGCCTCGCTTGGATCACATTCTGCTATATAGCATGATGCTAGTCCGTAAGGATTTAATATCATCGGTGTAACGTTAATTGAAATGTTTGCACCATGTGCCGATGTAAGCTCCAGTTACTAGTTATACTTAGAAAATGTGCTAAATGTAATCGCATTGATGCTGAGGGGTGCGACATCATTACTGTGCAGTATTTACTATACACAAATGTTAGCAATGTGTAAATAGATGTTTGAATGTTTTTGATGTTTAACTGGTGTTCATAGATACTAGTTTTTTTCATTTGATTATTTTCATAGTAAGAGTGCAATTGTTTAGCCAAAGTAGAAATTTTACATTTTGGGGAAAATCAAATGGATATGTGTGCATTTATTATATGCATCATGTATGTGGTCATGTAAGTAATGTAATGTATTGTAGTATCTGTTTACTATGATCAGCCTGTAAGTATGCACTATGATCCTAATATTGTAGTATTCATCATGACCCAGCAGTGTTGATGTGGGAGGAAGTAGCTGTCTCTGAGACTGTAAGATTAGGCTGTGGCACTCCTGAGATGTCTGGCTCTCGCATATAGAAAGAGATCATTTTCCTCTCTAGTTGCTTAAATGAGCTATTTTCACTTCACAGTGGGTTGGAGTGAAAATTGACTTTTACAAAGACTGACCTTCTGTCTGCTCGTACTTTCCCACCATTTCCCAGTGCTATACTATATAAACAAATTACGGTAACACTTTACATGAATGCTGTATTTGTTTACATTAGTAAATCCATTAGCTAACAGGAACCAATCGCAAACAGTACTTCTACAGCATTGATTAATCTTAGTTTATGTTCGTTTCAACATTTACTAATATATTTTTTCAAATCAAAAGTTGTATCTGTTAACATTAGTTAATGCCGATAAACTAACATGAAAACTGCATTGGCATTAACATAAACAAGGATTAAAAAATACATTTTAAAATCAAAAGTTGTATCTGTTAACATTAGTTAAAGCCAATGAACTAACGTGAAAAACTGCATTGGTATTAACATAAACAAGGATTTAAAAAGGATGATAAACTGTATTGCTTGTTATGATACTAATGTTAACAAATACAACCTTTTTGTAAAGTGTTACCAAAATTACCTCCATGATCATTTAGAATTTAATATCACATTTAGGCATTTAACAAACGCTTTTATCCCCAAAAACGTAAATGTATCAAGGCGACTTTATAGCGGCTGTCGTTAAGTTTATTTTTGTCCCAAGCTTGGACGTTCATTGAAGGTTGATGTTGACTCACCCTGAAATGTATGACATTTAAAACAGTTCTTTAATTTTCATAAATGGTTTTCAAGTTGACTATTTAAATTGTTCATATGTGCCTTGTTGCGTAAATGAAAAATCTGATCTAAAAACATTTTCTGGTTTGTATTCCATAATTTCATGTTAAAACGATTAAGGCATAGATTTATGGATTTCTGGTGTAATCCAAACTAAAGTTTCTCTTATTTGGGAGTACGGGATGAGCGCTTTCTATTGATTTTACTTGTTTCATTTACATTTTTGCCAGTGACCTTCATTAACTTAGTAAATCTTCTTAAACATGACAACGAAAATCATCCTAAATGTTCATCTTGTCAAAATCCATTGTCCATTAAACATATCCTTCTAGACTGTTTTTCTTTTACGCCTGTGAGAAATCTTTTTTACTCTGATACTTTTGAAAAGGTTATTAATCAAGTGAATCCAAATATGGTTTTAAGATTTCTAGAGGAAATATATTTTAAACATCTTTTTTAATCTTCCTTTATTTAATTATACTTTTTTCCCACCATGAATATAGCCTTAGAAGCTGGTATGGCGTTTAAAGCCCTTTTCACACAGAAATTCCGTTAAATACCCGTAAAATGCATCCTGGATTTTTCCGGAATAGTTAGAGTTTTTTTCGTTCACACTGCCAAGATTACACGGCATCTGATGGTCCCGGAAAGACACTTGACATGTTGAAAGTCCCGCCCTCTCTTCCACGCAGCATCTGAAGTTTGCATATTATATATTATTTCTCTCTCCAGAAACAACTCGCATGCATTTTTGTTTATGATAAGACCACAAAGGAGCGCGTGAACGCACAGTTCTATGCTGGTGAATGATCTCAGCTTCAGAGTGAATATTTGACGAGCTCCCTGATTTCTGCTTTGATACAGTTTTCAGACATTTCTCATCGTGATTGTTTATATGCATTTAAAACCCGCATTTTGAGGAGCTAAACAATATATCTCGTTGGGATGACATGCGGGTATTTTCGTTTATTATAGCTCAAATGAGCACGTGACGCGATATTCTTTTATGCTGCTGAATGATCTCCGTTTCAACACAGTAAGTAACGAGCTAACTTACCTGATATCTGCTTCAGTCTAGTATGCTGACATTTCTCGTCGTGAATGTTGAAAATCCCTCATTTTAAAGAGTTGAACCAACTTAATGTTGCCATGACACACGCGTCCTCACTATGGCACGTGCGTCATTGTTTATGCGTCTCATATATCATTTTCTGATAACTGCTTCAATCTAGTTTGCAACATTTCTCGTGGTGAATTTTTATATGCATGTTATCTCTCGTTGTAAGGAGCTGAACCATAACTTGTGTTGTGATGATGACGCGCGCATCCTCACTTCGACACGCCCTTTACGGCATTCTTGTTCACACAGAGGGTTACCCGCGTATCTTACTAGGTCCTCTTTCTGGCAACGATCCCAGAAGATTAACGGAACGAGTTTTTGTTCACACAGACGCTTGTCTGGCAATTTTACGGGTATTTTCTGGGACCAGAGGTCTGTGTGAATGGGGTATAAAAGAAAGAAAGAAAGAAACATGACGACGAGATTTGTTTAAAACACTTGACTACATTGCATGTTCTGATCTCTTAACACATCTTGCTCTTGTTAATCCTGATAGATTACAATATTTTGTGGTAATCTTCTAGGTCACATTTATTTAGATTGAACTGTTCTAATACAAATAGTTAAACAAACAAGAGTGGACCATGTTTTGAATGAGAGAGTGAGATGACAGCGCCCGTGTTTGATGTACCTCCAGGATCAGCGCTCATGCAAATTCCAAGTCTTTCCACTTGTAAAAAGCAGCCAAATGAAATATTTAAACATGCACATTGTCTGATCAAATGAAATCGAGAGACTAGTGGACGATTAGGGCTGTAGTCTTATGTTTATGGCAGCTGGCTACTGTTCAATGTCGGGTTTTGATGCTAATAGTCTGATATCATTGCCTGTTAATTACCGAGCGAATATGCAAGGTTCCAAGGGGCGAGCCTTGCGGGATCTCGTGCGTTTATGGAGCAGGGCCTTGCAGACTTGTGGTGCTGAGTGGCATTCGTGGAATGCAAACTCGCTGTGGAAATCAAGAGGACTTCCCATCCTCCTTTTTTAACTCTCCAAATATGTCTCATAGCAAAACCTTCGTATGGATTTAATGATTTATTGCATGTTTTACTACAGCTACCGCTCTTTTTTTACTGTAACCTGTCGTTGCTGCAACTTTCCTTAGTAGTAACTTTGTGTTAAGTGTTTTGCTTTGTATTGGTGAAGCAGGATTATAATATTATGTTTTCGTTGGTTAACTCTGCTTGGAACTAAACTTGCATTTGCATAGCTAGCTGTTATTAAGCAAAGCCTATGGCCATGTGAATCACAAAAGGAATGACGAAACAATTCAGAAGAAAAACATTTGGATGTGTTTTGGTAATAAGAATTTGGAAAATGTAAAAATTTGTTTTCATACATATTGATCGTAGATGCAAAATCTTATTTCTTTTTGGACAGGGTAACAAATTGTTTAAGATTAATCTGTATGCTAGCTACATTGGGGGGGTGGATATAGACAAGCACTTTAGGGTAAGCAAGGATGAAAAGTTGTCATCCACAAAACATCCACAAAGGAAAGTTTAAGAGTGGAATTTCCTGGAGTTTTACATCAGTTCTGTCTGGCATACAGTGTGAGTCACTTCACCATCATTTTCTGCCCTTCCTCACTGTGAGAACCATTTCTATGCGAATCCATGTGTGGTTTGGCATCTCTCCACTTTCCTTTCTGTTTTTCTTTATGCTTTTATTAACTCTTATATCACAATTACAGTTGTCTGGACATGCTTTACTGTAAATAGTACTGCCTTGTTGTCTCCTGGCTGTATACAATGATCGTAAAGGCTTGAGTTTAGTGAGTTCATATTCTGACTGTGGATCTTGTAGGAATTGTATCTTGTTTGTTTTCTTGCATTTGACCCAAAAATGTTGTCATTATTTACTCACTCGATTGATATTTAAAACCTGTGAGAGATAAAACCGTTATTGTGCGATTAAAATATAAATTGCATGCTGCTGGGCCAATGTGTTTGTTGTGCTGCGTTCACACCAGCCGCAGTAGAGGCGTCAAGTGCGAGTGATTTCAATGTTAAGTCAATGTAAAGACATGTTTACGCGCGTCTGGAGGTCTTGTGGTGCAAATGATGCGTTTAGCGTGGCGTAGTAGATGCAATTCCGCCTCATTCGCGTGCCTAGTTTGCGCGAATGACGCGAATTGAGCATTGCTGCGGGAAACATGTGAGTTGAAAAATTTGAACTTTGGTGGAAAAATGCGCCATGTTAAGCTATGTCAGGAGCTTGCTTTAGTAGTGACGTGATTACAGGAAGCGAGCAGAGTCGCAGAAGCCTCTACCATGATGCAAATTTCCGCGCAAATGACTAGAATTTCACGTGCAGGCTTCCACGTGCGAATGAAGTGAGTAATCGCGATCGCGTTTGCTGTGAATCCAGCATTAGGCACTTCAAAGGCACCACTGCTTTGACATATGTAGCCTATTGCAACACTTACCTTATTAAAAGTAGAAATGCAACAATATATCTGCCAATAATTGATATTGTGTGATAAAAACAGCCGATAGTCATGCCCGATAGAAGTTTTTTGTGATTGTTGCGGGCAAAAATACTTGCACGTTTTCTTAAAAAATGCGATAGAATATGCGGGATATTTATGCAATTTTATGCGAAGAAATTGCGAGAACTTTAAAATACTGTGGGAACTTGCAAAAACTGTTTTCAGCTTTTCAATAATATTCACGTCACATAATTACGTCACTTCATAACGTTCCCATGGCAACAGGGGACATAGCCGCGCTTGTGTGAGGTAAATGCAAAATTTTTAAACTTTCTGCTAATATATATATGTGATTTTTGCTATGAAAATGCAAGGATTATGAAATCATGCAAGCCCCGCATATTTTGAGCACGGATATCTGCAATTTATGCTGCAAAAGTTCAGCATATTGGAAAAATGCTTCCCCATATGCGGACTTTGGCTGATTATGCGTTAAATCAAAGAAAATGTTAAGAAATATTACTGAATTATATGAATGAATAACATTCAGAATATGTAATATTCAGAATGTAGTTGCAGCTTAACCCGTTAATTGGGGGGACACCTACATTTATTTCAATATTTTCTATGTAAATGTTAATCTATCATGACAAACTATATATTGTTGGAAAGGTCTAAGAATGTAGTTTTCATATTTCAAAACCTTTTAGCAGTAATAATAATGCAGTAACTGTAATTTATTCATTTGTGACACAAGTATGCAGCAAAACTCACAGCAAACCAGCACAAACCTCAGTTTTTTGACAATTTTATGTATTAAAAATAATACTATATTGCATTTTTATTTATTACAAATAAATGTAAACTGCTTTAAAAAAAATGAATATTTTCACCTCCAGACACTTCCGTAATAAACGTTGAAGTGTCTTCTTTAAAACAAAAAACTACCAAAATTAAAACCAAAATTAGGCTTCTAGACCAAAAAAAAGGCCAGAGTTATACTAATTTAAAGGTGTATATCACCTTTTCACCAACCCCTCACTCAAAAAGGGCTGTGCCAGTTAAAGGGTTTTAATGCAAGTTAAAGGAGCAGTGTGTAAATTTTTGTGGCATCTAGTGGTGAGGTTGCGAATTGGAACCAACGGCTCAGTCCACTCTCACCCCTCGCTTTTGAAACGCATAGAGAAACAATGGTAGCCGCCACCAGAAAAACATGTTATCAACGGAGGCAACTTAGTAAAAAATGTGTCCGTTAAGGGCTTCTGTAGAAACATGGCGGCACAAAATGGCGACTTCCACGTAAGGGGACCCTCAGTGTATGTAGAAAAATGTCTCATTCTAAGGTAATAAAAACACAATGGTTCATTATAAAAAGGTCTTTATACACCCCTGATAATTTAGTTTTGTATATTATTTTGCAATTCTGTCAAGAGATCCTTTTAAAAAAATACACACTGCACCTTTAATATAACCACTGAACTATCGGCAGATATCAGTCGGAATAATCGTATTGGTGGAAAACATCGGTGCATCTCTAAAAAAAGGGTTAAATAAATGCATGTTTTCGAAGTCACAGAGTTACCGTGTAAAATAATTGTGATTATGATTTTTACAAAAATAATTGTGATTATGATTTCGCCCATAATTGAGCAGCCCTAGATTCATCTGTGCATGATATTTCGAGGAAATAAACTTGATCTTTGTAATTAAAATGGAAATTACTCAAAGTAAATAGATTGCAAACACTGTTTCATGTTGACTTTAAGCACGCAACAGTTATTACGTCCAACACTGGATTTATGGTCTACAGCTGAGATTCTGACATTGACTTTATTAAAGAGAGTTTAGATGAAAGTGTTCATTTGGCAGACAAGTTTATTTGAGACAATTGTCCTTGTCTAATTGTGATGTAATAGTTAATGGAATGCCACAAGAATTTGGACTTCATTCCAGCCATGTGGGTCTCCAGACAGGGCCCTGATAAAAACACCATGTTTAGCTGCATATGGCTGCCGACGGCGCTGCCAAATTTCCGAGTTGCATTCTAGCGCCGAATTTAGAGGGCAGGGGGAAAACAAATCGAAAGCAGGCGAAAAGTAATTGTGCGCCATTTGTAAACGTTTTTCTTCTCCGACCGAGAGCTTTCGAATGATTGAAATCGTTCCACCAATTAATAGACTGAGACTGGATTTCCTGTTGGTTCAGCTGCTCCGCTTGAAGGCAGAGACGGTTCTGCTTACAAACCGCTGCATCTGAACTCCAGCGGCCAGATAAGAGCTACAGCTGCCATGAAAATGCAGACGGAGGCCTTTTAAATGCGAGTCTGCGCAGAGGGCTGCACCAACTGCTGCGCTGTGCAATAGTTCAGAACAGGTGTAAGGATGGAAGTGTTTATGTTTGTTATTCAGGTCTGAGAGCACTAATGTGGTCTGCTTTCTGTTTTTTTTAAACATTGATGGACCGGGTTAGAAGGGGGAAACGTGATCTTGGATCAGGAACTGGCTTGTGGTCCGATGCCAGCTGAGACAAGTCTGTGTATGACTTGCACCGCGTCTGGCTGAAAATGAAAACATTTGGCTAGACGTTCCTCATTAGCGCTCTTTAATTCTCAAGATCAAGGGCAGCTTGTAAAATACATAGATTTTTTTATGGCTAGCTGTGCATATATGGTAATAAACTTGCATAGACTGAGTATACTAGAGCGGTATGATTATATCAGATTTTTTTTAGTACTGCATTAAAAATCTGGTTGTTTCTAATAAAGAGACTGAGAAATGATTATACTATTGCTAAAACAACATATTTAATGGTGGCCTAAGCCTATATATAATAATTTATACTCTTGTATTGAGTCAGAAAGGGACAGACTCGGATAATGTTTAGATTTTACCAAACAATGGCTTGAAACAACTAGGGCTGGGTATCGATTCAGATGTTCCAGATTTGATTTCGATTCTCGGTGTGATTCCGATTCTTGGATGATTTTTATACTCGTTTCTCGATTCAACTCGAATATAGATTTAATACAAATACTATATTTATAAAAAAGAACAATGAACATAAGTTTACAAGTGGGTAATTAATAAAAAAAATTAAGAGCCACAAACCTGTATACACGTTTTTATTTTGGGTACACTTGGGTACATTAAAACAGAACCCATCTCTAATATGCAAATGCAAGATAAAAAAAACCGATTTGTGGCCTTTGAGAATCGATTTTTAATCGCCACGTTTTAAAAAACGATTAATCGAAAAATTTATTTTTTGCCCAGCCCTAGAAACAACGTAGCAGAGGTTAAATTACAATCCAACAAGTTGGGTTTGTGCTTTTTTTATCCAACGCTGGGTTAAAAATAACCCAGCATTTTAAGTGTAATAGCCTTATTATTACAACATTGACATTACTGAAATCAAATTGCTACTGCATTTGTATTTTTTTATATTTTCTATTAAAATAACTATATTGTGAAATAAAAATTAAGCATAACATAGAGTAAAACCTGGAATATAGTTTGTTTTTATTTGTATGCGAACATACGTGAAGAATTGAATGCATAGCCTAGCAAAGCATAGTTTATTTCACTCAAACGTGTACACGGACGTTTAATGCACATTGCGAAAAAACGCAATGCCGCTCCTGGGGCTAGCGCATGCGCAACCTTACGCATGCAAATTCGCCATTGCTTGTACGATGCACACATACTATTCCTATGACAAAATTAGCCTCATGCAATGTACACGGACTCCCGTTAAGTGTAAAAACGAAACTTTTCTTTTACTCGTATTGTGCATTAAGGTGTTGGTCACTCATAGGTCCTTTTATATTAAAATAATTTTTCTTGACCACGCTCTCTCATTCTAGTTTTTCATTCTCGTTTTGTCGTTTCAATTTAATTAAATTTGTCTTGTTGTTGTTTTTTATGTTCCCTCGCTGATTATCTTCATGGCAATACAGTTCAGCCGGCTTTAAAGCATGACATAATGAGACGTCATGCCAACTTGTATTTAAACACACTTAAACTAATTGTCTTTGTTTGACAGCAGAGTTGAGGTCACATAACTTGCTCACCTCAGTTTGTGTGTCTGTTTCTCATTACTTCTGTAGACCCTCAGCTGTGTTGGAGATCACACAGTGATTTGTTCTGTAATATCGGCCTGGTTTGCTCCAACGGATTGCCTTTTAATCTCATATGTAATCTTAAAGCTATCTACTCTCATCTAGAAAGCCGGATGAGCATTTCCAATAGTGATTTTATGATACGGATGTACATTAAGTAACAGTTTTATGTAGGTCTATACGGTGACACGATTGAAATCTAGCCTAAGTTGTAAACGGTTTTAAAGTCAGGTCCTTCTTATATAGTAAGCAGGTCAGTTCATGTCTTTTGCCAGACTGGTTCAACTCCAAGTGACTTCAGTGAGATCAGATTCAGACGTAAACTTCACCATCTCAGGTAAAAGTGGGCTTGTGCTCGTGAGCCACACACAGCGGTGGTCTCGTTTGGGAACAGATCCTAATGTTTACCTGTAGCAGCTCCAAGTGCACCTAGGCCGTCTTCCAGACTTCCTGTGGTCTGCATTGTTTAGTCTGAGTCCACTGCACCAGACCTTCATCCTGCAGTGCAGAACGTCCTGCTTGTAGTAGGTTTTCCTTTTACTTTAAGTGTTAAAAGTCTGCGTTATATGGCCCACAGCTTCGGGTATTTACATTTTGTAATGGATAGTTTCCTTTCTTGATGCTGATTAGTCAGTAGTACAGGATCTCATCCAAATTCGTAACTTTTTTCGTATATATTTATACAATCTCACTTGTGTATTGTAGTACAATCTGCTTTTTTGATCACCGTACGTTTTTTGTATGTTTCCCATTCTTGGGATTTTATACTAAATCGCCACCTCATGAAATAGTTACGTTTACCAGTTAGATTGCGTTATTGTGAATAAACAACTCACATTTGTGTCATCTTAACCACAGAGGATTGTTTGTGTTGCATATAGCACCATTCGGTTAATATTTATAGGTGGAAAAAATTACATTTTATATAAACATTGTATCTTGTATATTTCATTTTGTGCTAGTAAATTAATAAAACCAATAACACATTTATAAATGACCAGTAGGGCTGTGTCGTATCACGGTACATGGGGTTGTTGTACGATACTATGCGGTGCATTGCAATGCTGTAAGGTTGACGGTATATTGGGGTACCGTATTTTCCAGACTATAAGTCGCTCCGGAGTATAAATCGCATAAGTCAAAAATGCTTTTTGAGGAGGAAAAAAACATCGCACTGGACTATGAGTTGCGTTTATTTAGAAAATAATTTCACAAACCAAAGCCGAAGAACAGACATTGATCTGGAAAGGCAAGTTATTCAACTAAACAATAGCGCAGAACACCAGGCTGAATAGGTGTCTGTATATGTTAACATAATATTACCATTTATTCACTGAACACAATCGCATATCGAACATACCTGGGAGGCTGAATAGGCTAAATTAGCATGACAAGCCAAATCAAGTTCCCGAGGTCATTCCACATCACTGAATCCATTCAATTACATAAATACAGGAGGACTCTCGTGGCTGTCTTGGTTCATATAAAATAATTTTGACTAGTGCTGCAACGACGCGTCGACGTCATCGATTACGTTGACTACAAAAATACATTGACATGCGTAAAATACGTCGACGCGTCACGCTGTTTAAATTCATCTCGCATAATAGCGGCTTCTGCTCCTGGCAGTATTTCACATACATTGATTTGTTTGTGTGCGCCACAAAATCAACAATGGCCGCAACATTTAAATTTTTATTTTCATTTAAAACGGCTTCATTTATTGTTGTGAGCGCTCAGTGGTGCCTCTCTTGTGCGTGCGCTCTCTCTCTCTGCGTGAAGCCCCTAGACAGCGCCTCTCATACATGACACGGAGTGAAAGAATTAAAAGTTGGCTGTGTTTTCCATGCGGAATCCTCTATGTACTTGCATTTTCACGTAAACGTCAGATGTTACTGACAGAGAAGACGACTGATTCGAGTTTATCATGAAAGGTTAGCAGTATTTTCCCACACACACTGGTTCTCTGTGTGCTTGTGCGCGAGCTCTCTCTCTCCTATGCCCGCGCATGTCTTCTGTAGTAACTCTGTGTAATGGCAATTTTTAAATTTGCGCCGAATTGTCTGCGATGTCGCGTTTATAAATCAAGATTTTAGTAACTTAGTAGTTAAAGTAACAGCTGGTTGGATTAAACACAAGGTTATTGGGTCATGTTTAGTCACTATTTTTATAGTCTTTATGTCTGACAACAGAACAGATAATATGTGAAAATAGCATTCAGTTGTGTTAAAATACAATAAAACAAACAATGACTGTCAGATCAGACAGAGAGTAGAAAAACAGATGTATCTAACAGATTAAATAGCTAATCAAAAAAAGAACACTATATTAATAATAAAAAATAATCGTTAGGGTAGTCAACTAATTGGAAAAATAATCGCTAGATTAGTCGACAGAAGAAATAGTCGTTAGTTGCAGCTCTAATTTTGACATATAAATTGCACCTGACTAGAAGTTCCAGGACCCGCCAAACTTTGAAAAAAGTGTGACTTATAGTCCGGAAAATACGGTATTTCTTGTTTTGGGAATAGAATAGAATAGGATATAATTTTAGGAAAGCTGACATTAGCAATAAGAAGAGTGCTAGCAATAGGGGTGTAAACTCAAAACAACTGCCATAAATTTTGTATGATAAAAAAAAATCGGTATTGGGTATTATTTTTTTTTAAGAATCAATACAGTATCTCAAACTAAATATCCTGATGTGTATCAATATTTTTTTACACCACTAATGAGCAATATTTTGAATATAGCCACCGCTAAAAGAAGTGACTGTATTAGCAATATAGCATGTCGTCTTGTACCTTTTTCGCTTAAGTATGTCTTATCTCAAGTTATAAATGATAGTATTGTTGAGATTATTATTACTAATCTTCGGTTACTGATTTTTATGAAATTGTGGCATAATTATAAGAACACATTCAATTGTGTTTTAAAGACCAGTTTTGATTTTTAGTCCTGGTCTGACTAAAAGGTCATCGGCGAGAACTGCTGGTCAACCAGTGTGGTCTTTCTGGTGAAGTTTGGGTGTGACATCACAACACTAGCATAGCTGGTTACCACCAATAGTCTTTATAAGGGAATTTTGCAAAGACGTTTTTATTGTCATGGATTTAAATGCTCATTTTGCTCAAATCCTTTCCGCTATAATTATATGACATCTTTGATGAAGTGAATTATACCTTGATTAATTTAAGTTAATCAAAAGTTCAACACACTTAAACTTTCAATCAACCTGAAAGTGAGCAATCAAGGAAAATCTTCGTTTTAAAATTTCCCAAATTGGTTTAGTGAAATCATGTTTCTGGGGTTTTCCCTTCACCTTAATTCTCAAACTCGTTCGAACGGTGAAATCAGCTGTTTGTTGTTGGCGAACCGCAATCCTTAGCAACAACGAAAGACCTTTTCAAGAAAATTTGTGCGGTCGGTTTCTGCAGAAAACCACATGCTTGTCAACTATAATATCTTTGGCACGATGAAGGAACGCTGATCTGAGACTGAACTGCTAATGTTCCCCAGCTATCTTTTGTTTGATCTGACTTGTCGGCCAAGATGAACGCAGTTACGTTTGGCTGTGCAATTTATGTTGCTTGACTCTTGGTTATATCATTATATTGATCGTGTTATATTGATCATTTTTTAGACAGCGTTCGTTCTTGTAAATCCCCCAGTGCATCAAAATCTTGAATACCTAAATATTATGATTGGTGTATTTTGAAGTTTTTATGTACTAGGGGATTTATAAGACCTAAATCTATGTGATAAAATAGGTTGGAGTGGTTTCGAATCACGCAAGATTATTTTGCGTTGTGCAAACTCGCAGAAGCTTAGTATCCGTGTAAGCATATCCTGGGATTATGGATGTGATTCACAGTCTGGGAGGGCAACCACAAAAGAATTTTGGGATATCCACTGATGGTCATTAAATATCCTTGCTTGTATGATCCACAATTTGTGACTCAGTGGTCTTTCAGACCAAAGATATCCTAAAGAAATCCGACTAACAGACAGACGTTCGACGTACTAAAGAAAGCTGTAGAAAATGGATACCGGAAAAGCGATCCTGGCTGATAATGTCTCCTTTAACACCTTAGCTTACTGGAACGTAAAAGGATCTCTCAGGTTGGTTTATCGTTCGGTACGTGCCACCTTGCCGTACGTGCCACTCCTTGCCACAGATAAGCTTGCCTCTTGACTCAGACGGGAGCTCGGGCCAAACAGGATGCCAAGAACAGGCCTAATGAATGAGATACCAAGCAAGTAAGTGAGAAAGTCTTAAATCCTTTCCCTAACTCGCACAAAAATCACGCAAGAGGGGAAATTGGAGAGTGCGGTGACAGGAAGCGAATTCGAGATTACACCTACCTCTCCGCTAACACGAAGTCAACCTCCACGCCCTGCTCTCATTACCCCGGCCGTCTCATTACGCCCCTACTGTTTTAAGCGAAGTAGGAAGGAGTGGCGGAGAGAAAGGAAACCTTTTGTTTACGGACGAACAATGCTACGACGGAGAGCGTGCGGCCCTTTAGCTGGAGTCAAAACATGGCCGCAGACAGGCATGGTTGGGCCAGTCGGCACACAGTGTGAGAGAAAGTGCATGAGGAGAGACGGAGAGAGGCCTGCATTCCAGCGAGATGCCTCAGCCTGTACTGAGTGACTGGATTATACATTCAAAAAGTCACGAGTAAACTCACAGATGGATAAGTGTTGACTTTGAGCAACAAAAACTGTCAATTAAACCTCTTACCATTTTCTATATCTGTTCACCATTTTGTTCTACTACCAATTAATTACAGAAATAATAATGAAAGTTGACATTTTGTGGCTTTGATCCCCAGGGAACACACATACATATATAATGAAATAATGTGTTAGTTTGTAATGCACTGTAAGTCGCTTTGGATAAAATGGTTGGCCAAATGCGTAAATGTAACTGCTAAATTGTCTATTTGTTTGAAAGATAAAAAATTACTTTTCTAATTCAGCATTGCATCTGGCTAGCGCTAACAATTCGTGATGCACAAATATTTTGGCCTAAAATTGGTACCAGCATTTCTTCCCACTTTTAGAAATCGGCCGATGACAGCCAATGAACAGGGCAGATTATATTTTGGAAATCAAAATCGGAAAATGGGAAAAACATATTTAAACTCATGCTGTGGGATTATTTTGAATTGAATGACAATGACAACCGAATTAAAGTTTGCTCTGCCCTTTTAATTATTATTATTTTATTCTTTTTTGTTTATTTGATTGGGACAGTGCATGTTAATGCACAAACATGGAGTACACATGCATGTAAACATGCCGGATTATGGCCCAAAGGCTAATTTCCGTTCGTAGTCCCATGACAATAACTCGAAACAAGGAGTAAAATGCAAAACTATTGGTATTATCGTTATATAGATGTCATTCTATGTAATCGAATATTGGTATTGGCACAGAAAATATGTATTGTGCATGCCTACTAGTAATTTATGTACATTAACCCTTTAACTGGCGCAGGCCTTTTTGAGTTGGGGGTTGGTGAAAAGGTGATATACACCTTTAAATTAGTATAACTCTGGCCTTTTTTTTTGGTCTAGAAGCCTAATTTTGGTTTTAATTTTGGTAATTTTTTGTTTTAAAGAAGACACTTCAACGTTTTTTAGGGAATTGTCTGGAGGTGAAAAGATTCATTTATTTTAAAGCAGTTTACATTTATTTGTAATAAATAAAAATGCAATTAGTATTATTTTTAATACATAAAATTGTCAAAAAACTGAGGTTTGTGCTGGTTTGCTGTGAGGTTTGCTGCATACTTGTGTCACAAATGAATAAATTACAGTTACTGCATTATTATTACTGCTAAAAGGTTTTGAAATATGAAACATTCTTAGACCTTTACAACAATATATAGTTTGTCGTGATAGATTAACATTTACATAGAAAATATTGAAATAAATGTAGGTGTCCCGCTCACGGAACAGCGCCAATTAACGGGTTAAAGTGGTTCCCAAACTTTTCTTTTTGCGACCCACTTAAAAGTCTATAACTTTGTCTATTCCAGGACCCACCCACCAACATAAAAATGGAAATATGAGGAAAATACACATGAACTTTCACACTGTGTGCCGACTGGCCCAACCTTGCCCTTGTTATTTTATTAATGAAATGTTAGTTTAATAAAAAAATTAAATTAAATAATTTATGGTATATCAAATCAAAATCTTTGCCATTGCTAGTTGATCTAAATAATTATTTGTGTCATTCACCACAACTGGCAAAAACACACTTTTTTCGTGATCATTGCGGGCAGAAATCCTTGATCTTGTGGCATGTTTTCTTAAAAAATGCGATGCAATATGTTGAATTTTTATACAATTTTATGCGATGAAATTGCGGGAACTTGCAAAAATTGCGGGAACTTGCGAAAATTGTGTGAACTTGCAAAAACAGTTTTCAGCTTTTGCAGCTTTTCATTGATGTTCACGCCACGTAATTACGTCACATCCTAACATTCCCATGACAACAGTGGACATGGCTGTGCATGTGTGAAGTAAATGCAACATTTTTCAAATTTCTGCTGAGATATATATGACTTTTTGCTACAAAAATGCGGGGATTATGAAATCATGCAAGCCCCGCGGATATTTTGCGAGCAGAAATCTGCAATTTATGTGGTGAAAGTGCGATGTATTTAAAAAAATATGCAGACTTTGTCTGATGATGCATTGTATAATCACGTTTTTCTGCAGGGACTAAACAGGAAAGCAACTTTTTATTAACCACCTTTGTTTGACCCACAATCCTGAGGCACAGTTTAAAAAACCCTGCATTAAAGGTTAATTTTCGAAAAAGAAAAGCATGTGAGCATCCAGTCCCAGCTTTGTTTCAATAACAGTTACGTCAACATGGGAAAGGAGACTCATCTATCCATGTCATCAAGCCTTAAATTACTTAAATCTTTTATTTGTTACAATTTTAACCTCTAAAAAAAATATGTTACTTTCTAGTTTTTTACAACTGTTATTATTTTGTAGTTTTTGGAGCTTGTATTTAGCCACTAAGCATCAGGCTTTTATCCAGTGCAATTTTTCAATTAGCTACTAACTCGGACAATCCCACTGGAGTAACCTGGGGTTAAGTGCCTTGCTCAGAGGTACAGTTGTAATAGTTCAGGAATTGCTTCTTATGGGGATTAGACCTGCAACCTTGTGGTTTCCAGCCAAGATATTTAATCACAGGGATACGCTACCCCATCGTAATGACTCGAATTTTGTCATTAGCAAGCAATTACCTGGCTAGGCTTGTCTTGGTATTAAAGAGTAAGTGAGGGCCTATGCAGTTCAGCTTTATTTTAAGGATATGTCGTTGTATTCCCAAGTATTAATTATCTGAGAAGCATTTGGTTTCTCAGGGCTGCTCTCCCACAACCCCACTTCCTCTACAGTGTTGGGGACCATAAAGCAGATTTTACATTAATTCACCACCAACGCTATTTTATCAGCCTCCAAACCTTCCCACAATTTTGTGTTTCCCATGTTTCAGACCTGTTTAGGTTGTGTTTAGTCATTGTTTACATAGATATGAATTAGACTTGCTGTGTCTCACTATTGCTTTTCAATGTTTTGTCAACACTGCAGTTGAGATGAGCGGAAGTCAATGTTTTTGACTCTCTTAATCTGGTCTAGCTGGTTTTAACTAGTCTTCCATCCTGGCCAATCTGGTTTTAATCTTGAACCCTCAACAGCAAATCAGCTCCAGCTCTTTTTCATAATCTCAATTCTTGGTTTTCGTTCAATTAACCAGTTGGTCACAGTCAAAACTTTGTTCACCTTTTGGGAACGTTCTCATAGGATATATTGAAGAAGAAAGAAAGGCCATACAAAACGTTTATGTTTAAAACGATAGCTTTGACTATAACGGCAATTTGGTTTCCTCAGTGTTTGAATGTTGATGTCTGGCAGTATGGGGCTTCCCGCGAAAGCTTCGGTATACATCCATCATGACATCATCGCTCTCTCTGTTTCTCATTTAAGTCGATTTTCGCAGAAAGGTGTCGACAGTCCTTAAGGGGATCTACATGCAGTGACGTTTTGATCAAAAATTGTGGCATCCGTTGCCACTCTCAGGCGTTTGTAAAGACGATTACAAAAAGCTGAAAACAATGACCATTGTGTTATTGTTTTGTGTCATGTTTCACAGGTCACAGAAGTGTTTGTAATAGTGGAAGGACAACCATAGCATAGAAATATTTGTCTCAGTGAATTCGCTCAACCCAACTGTGTCAGTTCACCCAACCTCAAGTCACCTCACCATGTTCTGTTTCTTAGAAAACTATTTAAGTCATACACAAGTTGTTCGCTACACCAAAAAATGATAACATCTAGATGATAATGTTTGTACATACGTTTAAATTAGGGAGCGTGGTAATGGTTAGATGGTAGCTATCATGCCATAAATTTCTGCAAAACATGACTTACCCAACTACTATGCTTGTCTTTATTGAATAGGTTTTCTCTCGCACCTGTGCTAATGTCTCATTTTAAAGTTCATTTAATTTACATTTTGTAATAATTTGTTCGCCCTCTTGCTGTTTCTAGCCTGACGTTTTGTCTATTTTTAATATTCATTCATATAAATTTATCCTAAAGAGGACCAAGGCATAGTTACCCCATACAATTCTATTCTAAATCTCATAAAATCATACTTTTACATTTCTTCCCCGTTTTTGTGAATAAATGAATATTTGTGAATCAGGTTTACAGTAAATAATTTTTAATCATAATGCTCTTCAAAATTTGTGACATATTTCCGAGTGAAACGAAACATCACACGAAGAAAATAGAGGGCGTGGCTTGTGAGTTGATTGGATAAGTAGGTGTTTTATTTAAAAATGGAACTTAAGGGCTCGTTATAGTTGCGCGTAGGTTCCGCGTCGGTTTTTATTTATACTTTTGTGTCGTCGTCCGCGTTGACGTGCAAACACACGCGCAGACCGCTGGTAGGCAGTATCCACGCGTGTAACCACAGTAGCATCATCGCGACCGTCAATGAAGAAGCAGCTTGGCAAGTTAACCCACAAACGAAGAAGAAACGGCAACTTGTTTTGTATGATTTAAGAAGACCAGCAATGATGGAAGTAAATAAACAGCGAGTTTTGTTGCAGTTTGAGTTAAATCACTCCTCAACTTGACTCATCTTTTTTTCACCGTTGCAAATGGAAATACCTATGACGCAGTTTTTTCACCTGACGGGAGGGTTTCAGGTGGACCAATCACAGCACTTGCGGTCCGCGTAGAACTGACGCGCTGTTAAAAATTTTGCGAGGTTCACTTCAGGCTAAATCGGCTTTTAGTGGGAGAGGGCTGTGTTAGCGGATATTCCCCCCAAGCTGTCTAGCTGACATCATCAGAAAAGGATCAGCAACAAGAGGGCGGAATTAAAAAAAATTTTTAACGACCCAGACGGATAAATTGTTTATATTGAGCTCTACAATATTTCGTAAAAAATAAGAATTGACAGTTTTTGTTTTATGGGGACTTTAAATACTCTTATTTGTAAGTTACTTTGGATTAAAGCATCTCCTAAATGAATAAATGTAAAGGCTTAAGAAGTCTTTGAATCTAATGGACTTCTTTCATACTGTTTTTATTGTATTATAAATTATAGTTAATTTTAACAATAAAAATAGCACTGATATCCGACATCTTTTGTGTTTTAGCAAATGGTACAGGGTTCAATAAAAAAAAGAGTGATGACATTTTAATATGTGGGTGAACTGTTTCTTTAAAACTTATTTTTTTAACATCAAAAAGTGACACGTTTGCATTTCATAACGACCATGTGTGTTTTAGAGTAGAAAGAAACAGAAAAAGCAGGGTGAAAGAAAGATACTGCGTGCCATGGGAAAGTTGGAAATGATAATGTATGCATCCTGTAGAGCCGTGAGCTTGTCTTCTGTGGGAATAAATCCCTTAAGAACCTTCTTACATTTTCCAAAACTCCTTAGAGACCAAGCAGAGTGGCGGCTTGTGACATTTTTCAGCTGTTTCGCAAAATCTTTTCAATCTGACCCTTTCCTCTATGCTTTTTATTTGTCTTACATTTACATTTATGCATGTGTCAAATGTAAAAGTGACTTATTTTTTCGGTATATTACGTGTTACCTAGATTCAAACCAATGCCAGTTTCACGGTTAACGCAATGCTCAACCACTGAGCTATACAGGAGCTTTCCTTTTATTGTTAAATTATTTTATTGTTATCTCACTGAACCGTCGCATGACCTCCAGGTCCTTGTCGTCTTAGTGTTCCTGACACGAGGTGTTTGTGACAGACACACGTTGCGAGCGCTCTCCGACTCTTCCGCCCGTCCTGATAAGATGCTTGGAGGGTCCAGATCGGCGGATGCTTTTTCTGACCTTTGTCACTTCCTTTCCTGGCACCCTCAGAAACGGTCTGAGACTGCTGCTCTTTGCCTGTAACAGCTGAAATTAGCTACTAGTTTGCCCTCGGGAGAAGAACAGACACACAAACTACACGCACAGTTGGAAAGAGGAGAACAAACAGAGCAGTCTGACTCCTGCCAAGTTGAAAATACATCTGATAATGGCTTTCTTGTCTTATTCAGTTAAGCAGACACTGAGTACTTGAATCATCTTTCTAAGAAGTGTGGGAAACCAGGGACTGCAACGCGATATCGTGACATGAACATTTCGTGGCTTTCAATGTATATATTAATTGTTTTGAATTGACCGTTTTTATTTTTTAATATTGGCTATTAATATGTTTACATGTAATTTTTTACGTATTGCTTGAAGGATTGGTTTTATGTTTGCGTCACAATATCTTGTTGCAGTCCCTACTAGAAAACAAGGTGCATTTTTCTTTTTTTTTTCTTTTTTAAGTAACGCTGTGTACAATTTAAAGACCAAAGGATTTTCACTTGTATAAGCAAGTATAAACAAGCAACACAAACAATAAAATCTGCTGACAACATTTTTGTAACTTTCTAAGAAGTGTGGGAAACCAGAAACTGCAACAAGGAATCATGACATGAACATTTCGTGACTTTCCATGTATATATTTAATAATTGTTTTAATTTGACTGTTTTTCTTTATTATTGATGATTTTCATTTTTTTTACTTTTTACTTTATTTTAGATGTTTTTTACTATAAAACAAGGTTAATATATTTTTTTAAGTAACGCACTGTAAAATTATAAGACTTGCTTTCGAAGGATTTGTAATAATAACAACTTAGTTGCGTTTTGTTTTACCGCAGATTTTCATTTGTTAAGTATGAACAAGCGACACAAACAATAAAGATATTTGCAGACAACATTTTTGTCACTTTCTAAAAAGTGTGGGAAACTGGAGACTGCAACAAGATATCATGACTTGAACATTTTGTGACTTTCAATGTATATATTTATTAATTGTTTTAATTTGACTGTTTTTTTATTATTGATGATTTTTTTTTTAACTTTTTACTTTATTTAAAGGATTAGTCCATGTTCTTAAAAAAAAATCCAGATAATTTACTCACCACCATGACATTCAAAATGTTGATGTCTTTCTTTGTTTAGTCGAAAAGAAATTATGTTTTTTGAGGAAAACATTTCAGGATTTTTCTCATTTTAATGGATTTTAATGGACCCCAACACGTAACAGATTTAATGCAGTTTGAACTTGCATTTTCAACGGAGTATCAAAGGACTCTAAACGATCCCAAACTAGGCATAAGGGTCTTATCTGGCGAAACGATTGTCATTTTTGACCAGAAAACTGGAGCGTAGTTTCACATTCGTCATTCGTGACTTCTTGACGTGATGACGTATTGGGTGAGGTCGCACTGGACCGGAGATAGACGAAAAGTTGTGGTTTAAAAGTGCATATTTTTTATTTTTCTTGTCAAAAATGACGTTTCGCTAGATAAGACTATTATGCCTCATTTGGGATCATTTAGAGTCCTTTAATACTTAGTTGAAACAGCAATTTTAAACTGCATTAAATCTTTAACGTGTTGGGTTCCATTAAAGTCCATTAAAGTGAGAAAAATCCTGGAATGTTTTCCTCAAAAAACATAATTTCTTCTCGACTGAACAAAGAAAGACATCAACATTTTGGATGACATGGTGGTGAGTAAATTATCTGGATTTTTTTAAGAAAATTGACTAATTGTTTAAGATGTTTTTACTAGAAAACAAGGTTAATTTTTAAAGCAACACTGTATACAATTATACGACTTTTGAAGGATTTATAATAATAACAACTTAGTTGCCGACAACATTTTTTGTAACTTTCTATGAAGTGTGGAAAACCAGAAAGATATCATGTAGTGATATATATGTCGGGCAGATTTTGCGAGTTTTATGTGTATCGGTACCGGCCGATACGTGGCTGCTGTGTTTGTCGATTTTTTCCGTCATTATTTACAGACAGAGTGCTGGAAGCCGCAAGCGATTGCAGGTCATGTGACTAAAAACAACCAACCTTTCCATGACAACACTGAAAGCTCGACCTAACAGCTGATCATAGCTGGACAAAGCGGGTTTTTATTTCTCATCTCTATATATATATTTGTAGTAGTAAAGTGCTAGAAATCAACATTCTTTGCTGATAGTTCCTCGTCATTGTGGAGAGTGCAGTTCATGGTTCCAGAGCACCCTCACATGTTTTTACTATTTGTTAAATATAGTTTTTTAAGTTCAATAAATGTTACTTTTTTAAATTGAGACATTTGGCGTTATTGTGTCATTTTTATGATGTAAATTGAGTGAGCAAAAGCAGTATCGGCTACAAATATCGGCTCAAGAAAATCGGCAGCCTGTATCAGTCATCGGCTAAGGCTGATGGAACAAAAATCGGTATCAGCATCGGCACTAAAAAATCCATATCGGTCGATCCCTAAAATCATGACATGAACATTTCGTGACTTTCCATGTATATATTTATTAATTATTTTAGTTTGACGGTTTTTCTTTATTATTGATGATTTACATTTTTTATTTATTTTTACTTTATTCAATATGTTTTTACTAGAAACTAGGTTAATATTTTTTAAGTAACACTGCGAACAATTATAAGACTTGTTTTCGAAGGATTTATATACTAATAACTACTTAGTTGTGTTTTGTTTTACCGCAGATTTTCACTTGTTGAGTATAAACAAACGACGCAAACAATAAAACAACATTTTTTTATTGAAACAAACAGAAATTATGTTACAGCTACACTGTAACATTGTTAACCTTTACTTCAACACTATCAATAGAGAAAATTCCATCATTCCCGTCGAGTGTGGAGTGTTTTAGGTTTCGAGCACCTGATGTTATGTGACGTAGCACCACAAAAGTACTCCCTTTTTTAGTTTTTTTTCTAAACAGCGCCCCTCCCTAAACAAGGACAGAATCTAAACCAGGTTTTATCTCAGTTCGGCCGGTCGAGGTTTGCCGCCAACACATTGTTTGACAGTGTCGAGTCTATTTACATGAGCTCACACAGAGATGTTCAAGTGTGTGTCAGTGACCGTGAATCACTTCATTCATGAGTTAACATCTGTGGACGGGCACATGCTGTTGATCTGTGGACAGATGTATTGGAATTGTACTTTACATGCGATTCACAACCTTTCATACCATCAGCTGAAACTCATACATAGGAATGCAGACCGGCTGCATTGCGTGCATACGGCAGGTTGCTGTACATCTCACAGAAATAAAGATCTGTGTCTGCAGGCTGTGAAGAGTAGTGTGTTATTTATGATCTAGCTGTACTGTGAATTAATTGTGTTTTGTTAACTTAAGCCTGTACGTTTTAGTCCAAGCATGGAATTTGTCATCGTTCCTGATTTTGGACCTGTAGATCTTTCACTTTAGCATTGTGAGGAAGTTTATTACAGCCAGGAATAGGTTTGGTTGTTACACAGTCTGTTAGTAAGGTATGAAAAAGCGAATTTGCATTTATGTATGTATTTTTTATGTAAAGTCTTTCATAGTCTTAGGTCATTTTTTATTCTCTTTGTTTGTTCTCCTAAAAGAAGCTCTAGCATCGGTACTTCTAATACTTGTGTATAGAGATGCTCACACTATCACCTGTCAATAATTAATGAATGTAGCTGTGCACAGACAAGGTGTTGAAGGGTACGTGTGTGTGAAAGAGAGCGACGTCTGCACAAAAAAGAGAGAGAGAGAGAGAGAGAGAGAGAGATACATTCCAGATGGTGGAATGATGAGGTGGGTTTCACTGGAACGTTAAACATTCCCAGGGATGTTTGCAGAGAGAAATTCTTCCTTGACTGCGAAGCGAGCATGTTTCCTTTTTATCCAATCCAACCCTCTCGCCTGTCGTCTCCGGAGGAATCGAATCCAGCCCTGTCCGAAAGTTCTTGTCTTTATCATTAACTGTTCAAACCTTTCACAGGAGTTTATATATTCTTAAAAAATAAAGTTCCTTCAAAGTTTCTATGAAGAACCTTCTGTTGCACAAAAAGTTTTTTGTGAACTTTTGACTGAATGGGGCTTTGAGGAACCAAAAATGGTGGTTCTACCACCATTAATGTTAATAGTGTGACACAGTGACTCTTTGACCCCTTAAGGTTCCAATGTATTGTAGGAGGAACACTTCATTATTTGACAGAAAACTTCATCAAATACAACAACTCAAAAACCAAAAAGCTAAACGTGTCACATATCTTTGAAAATTCTTTTGATTTGAATAATGTAAAACCTTTTAAGATACAGTCAACACAGCAGGTACAATTAGTATTCTTTTTAGGCATTTTTAGGAAATGCTAAGTGGTTTAAACTCATATGTGTGTGAATAACATGTGAAGTAAAAAGTAGTGGTCAACCGATATGGGTTTTTGGGGCTGATACCGATATTGAGAAAGCTGTTTGGCCGCATTGAGGCCAATATAATTCAATTCAATTCAATTTTATTTATATAGCGCTTTTCACATTACTTAATTGTTTCAAAGCAGCTTTACATTAATGGAAGCAGTAAAAGCACAGAAAAACGACAGATAGCACAACATAATACACGATAGCATAAGCAGTCAAATTTGCTGCGGCTATGACTCGACATTATAAGCGAGCGTATTACTAATGTAACGTCTAGAAGAAGAAGCTAAGTTAAGCCCAAGCAGGCTACCTCCCCGGGGTAAAAAAACCCCCTAGGAGAAAAAAAAACAAAAACCCCGGGCTGTTTAGCCGAGGAAATAAAAAAAAATCCTAGGAGGGAAAAACCCTTGGGAGATATATAGGTATATACACACACATATAAACGGATAAGGAGATTAAGCTGAGATTAAGCGGGTCCTGCCGGTGATCGTTGGTCAGGCATCAGCTGGGCATCACGTTGAAGGACGACCAGTAGATCAGAGGTGTGCCGACTTTCACATCTACCGGAACTGGGTCTGTTTGTCCCATTGTCCTCGGGGTCGAGGACGAGACAGGGAGAGAAAAACAAAATCATATTAGCGTAGGGGCCGTTCACATGTAATGCAAGTGTCACACAAATGTAACTACAGTAATGAGAGTCAAACAGGTGAGGGAAACTAAAACCCCATTCACTCAGCACTTTGGTCCTAGAAATTTTCCGTAAAATTGTCTGAGAGACTTCTGTGTGGACACAAACACTTCGCTCCCATAAAGAAGACCTTGTAACATTGCTGTTACATTTAGGGAAAGCATTCTGTGTAAGCAAAAGGCAGAAACAATGCCGTAAGTGACGGGCCATTGCAACCAGAAGTTAGGGTTCAGCTCTTTGACGCAGAAATGCTGATCAACATTCATGAAGAGAAATGTCGGCAACAGGACTGAAGCTGAGATCATTCACCAGCATACAGAACAGCGCATCACACGCTCTTTATTATCTTGTTATAAACAAAAATGCACGTGCGTGGTTTCTCAAGAGAAAAATCACGGATAATTAGCATACTTCAGACACTGTGGAAAAAACACAAAGTGCTGGACTTAAAATCATTGGCAGTGTGAATGAACTAAAGAACCAAATGATCCCGCACAAATCCCAGAGGCATTTTCCGTAATCTCTGTGAAATGGGCTTAAGAGACAAACAAAATAAGAGAAAATTGTTGAAACTAAATAAACATTTGTTATGCATAATATTTATAAACATACGCATTTTAAGTATTTGAAAAATAGTTTTTCGGAAAAATCTTGCGGCACACCAGAGTGTTGTTGTGTGTAATGTGGCATTCACACCAGACGCAGAAGATGCGGCAAGCACGAGTGATTTACATGTTATGTCAATGCAAAGACGCGCATAGGCATCCTGCGGCGCGGTACGCGTGGAGCAGAGCGCATGGCGCGGATTGCGAGTTCCACACGGATTGAGCGTTGCAGCGGGAAACGCGCGAGTTGAAAAATCTGAACTTTAACGGATAACCAATCAGGAGCTTGCTTTAGTAGTGACGTGATTACAGGGAGCGAGCGGGATCGCAGAAGCTTCTGCCATGACGCGAATTTTCACGCATGACTAGATTTTCATGTGCGATTGAAGCGAGTAAACTCAAAATGTTCAAGCGTCCAAATACACGCGAATAGCGCGTTTTTGCCTCCTGTACCGCGGCTGGTGTGAATGCCACAACGTAACTTCACATTAAAAAGTGAGCAATGATTGGTCATTTTACTGTCTGTCAGACATTGGCTTTACATCAGAGTTCATTTTTATTACATACAAACAACAAATTTAAGGAACATAAACATTTATTAGCCGATTAAAAAAAATGTATCGGCCAATGCCAATAATTAAAATGATTTATCAGTCACTGCAATATATCGGTTTATCACTAGTAAACAAAATGGTAAATTTTTGAAAAATATTTGGACTGTCAACTAAGCACCAGATTAGTAAAAAATGACAAATAAGTGTTATAAATGTCTAATAAAAGCTAATATGTCACGTACGTGTTATATATTTATATATATTTCTCCAAATTGTCATACGGCTTAAGAGTGTGGTACGGGAGTCAAATGGATTGTTTCAAGATATTTTCACTTTCATTATATAAACATGAATTCACGCTTTGTGTGTGAGGTGAAGTGCGAGCGTGTAAGGTGTGCGTGCATTGGGTGCGTGTGTGCAGAACAGCCGCAGACCAAATCAATAGCGGTCTCGGCACAGGTGTTTCTGTGTCTGTTTGGATTTGTTAAGTAAAGTCTGAGACTCACCTGCACGTGAAGGTTTCGCAGCCCTTTAACCTCCTCCACACATTCCAGTTATTCTTTATAGTCTCGGCTTTCTTCCATCTGGTGGGTTGAAGTGTTTTGGTTTAGTTTGAATACCTCCAATGTGCTGCATTGGCTCTCTGGTCATCTTTCATTCCTGTTTTTACTCTAGGTTTTTTCTCTCAGACTGTCCTCCCTTTTTAGTTTTTCTTCACATTTCTGCCTGTCATCCTTTGTTGGTTTTATTCTTTTTCGAAATAACTTGTTTTTTATAAATTGAAGTTTTCAATAAACTTTTTATATTTTGAAAAATAATTACTTAATCTGCAATACCATAATTTAATAAATAAAATGTATTGCTTTTTTCAATAACTTGTACACAAAATTTTGAGTTAATTCAACTCAATTTGTTGACACAACATATTATACGCAACTTTTTTGAGTTAATTAATATTTAATATTTCTACTAAAAAAAGTTTACTTTTTAAACTTTTTTTACAGTGTATTTAAGTCCCTGACCCCAAACATTAACCTTTGCCGTGTAACTCGTCCCTTTTCTACATGTTATTGACCTTTAAGAGTCAATACCTTCATACCTTCCTGATATTTTCACAGTCATCTTGAATAAAGATCTCCGTGGATTCAGATCTGATATCATGTGAGAAACCTAAAACCAAATCTGCTTGTGTTTAGCTGACAGCTCAGGTCAGTTTGAAGTTGAAAGAACTTTGGCTTGTTTGGTTTTTCAACTCTCTGAGTTATAAGACTGAATGTAGGCCAGCGGCGGGATGAGGATCCTTTTTTTTTGCATCTTTAATGCATTGTGAGCTTCATCTGGAAACACTGAGCACTATTAGAGCCTTGCCTCTGGATTTAAAGATTTTCTGGATCATTTAAACACGCTGTGATCCTAAAAATACAAAGATTAAAAACGTATCAACACATCACCACACTGTCAGCTGTTAAAGATCTCAGTCCTCCAAAACCTATTGAATTTCACATTTTTTTTAAATCCCTTTATCTGTAACTATTTAATTATTTCTCGGTCTTTAAAACAAGATCAAATTACCTAAAAAGCTAAATTTTATATGATGTTAAGAATTAGTTAAGTCTTTTTTATTTTGATTTAGCAAATAGCTTTTCTTGTTTAAAGAATGAATTTTAGTGAGGTTTGTCTTTAATATCTTAAACAATTTTGCTTTTCAAGTAGACCTATGGTATCTGTTTTAAGGTTTTTAAGCATTTTTACTGCAAACAAAAAATACTGAATAAGAAAATTATTTTATATGAATGTATGATTATTTTGTCAATACATAAATCACATTTGAGTTATTATTAGGATGTGATATTAAAGTCACAAATAATAAACGTTTGTATTTTCTCTTCTTTCTCCAGTGCTGTGCGCAAAAAACCTGGTGAAGAAAGACTTCTTCCGTAAGTATCCGATTTTCCCAAACTGTGAGAGTGTGTTTGTCTTTCTGTGGTGTGTTTTAGCCGGGACTCATCTGTTAAAAGCGTGCAGGGAGAGATAAGTGCTCTACCCTCACGAGACGCCAGAAATGTGGGTCAGCTCGAGCAGACAAACCAGCTGCTGGTTTGCGCGGCACGTTTTTCTCCGCCTCGACTCTTTATGCATTGTCAAACACAAACATTTTAGCCGACACCTAAAACGCTAATATCGGCTGAAAGAAAAGAAACTGCGAAAGATGGGCGGCAGGGTGGATAGACAAAAGATTGATGAAAGAAAAATGATGCAAATTGCATGAATTAAAAGTGTAAACAGTCTTTTGGCTGGATGGGATACAGCTACGGCCTAAATCATGCAAAAGGTTAGGATAAAAAAAAATTAGGATAAAAACCAGCACGATATCACAAGACTTTGGCCATTGCTGTATCCCTTCTAGCCACAACCTGAAATTGGTGATCTGTAAATGTGTACTGTAAGTCTCTTTGGATAAAAGCATCAACAAAATGCATATATGTAAATCTTTTGTGTCTTTGTTAGCCTGCAGAGAAGCTTGCAGAATTTCAAACAGCCATACAAAAGTGATTTATGACAGAAGAATCTAAAATATTTCGTCCGGCCCTGATATTATGAAATTATCTGTTTTCAATTGTAACAGAGGCGATCTAGTGTGTAAAAACTGTGCGTTTTGTAAAGCTCACTCTTGATCTCGAGAGATGCTCTGGTGACAGATGCCGTGGCCTTTAGCCTACTTTTTTGAGCTCCCAACTCTCATGCTGGACCAATTGGCGGTTTAAGTCCAGTTTGGAGCGGTTTCGAGTTCCGCTGGTTACACAACATTCATTTAATTGGACTGATTCGGTGATATAATGAAACATGCACATCATAGTTCACAGTATTATTTTTTAAAAATAAGGAATAGGGTTAAGTGGTCGATTAAATTATGTCATCGATTAAATGATACCATACACTAAATTTTAATGACTAAAGATGATGGCATGTAAAATGTATTGTACATAATTATTTATTTCATGTTTGCATGTGATTTTACAGGGCTGCCAGATCCCTTTGCTAAGGTGGTGGTGGATGGTTCGGGACAGTGCCACTCAACAGACACAGTGAGGAACACATTGGACCCCAAATGGAACCAACATTATGACCTGTGAGTGTTTATTCTGCTCCGCTTTTATTTAAAATCTTTCTTTCTCGGTCGTACACACACATAAACATGCTTGCAATTCAATTTGTTGCTTGCTATAGTGCTTTTCACAATTTTGCATTGTTGCGAAGCAGCATTACAGTAAATATTTATTAGTACAGGAAATAGAGATTAGAAATACATGGCTCTTATTGTATTTTTACATAAGATATACTGTAGTGATACTAGTCGGACAATAATTGTCTGCAAGTTTGTAATCGTGCTGTTAAATTCATTGTGTTTTTTTTTTAAGGAATAGTTCACCTAAAAATGAAATTCTGTCATTATTTTCTCATCCTCATGTTGTTTTAAATCTGTATAAATTTCTATTTCTGATGGACAAAAAAGATGATGTTTTGATAAATGAAGAGTTTCGTTGCAAAACGAGATAAATCCATTTTTTAACATTTTTGTCAAAACATGTTTATTATTATGTTATCATGTTATTATTTTGTTTTATGGTGCTACTTAGCTGTATTTTTTAAGTTATGAAGGTTTAAATCAAAACAAACCAACTGCAGTTGCATTGAAATTAATTGGAATGCACAACCAAAAAACGAGATTTAAAAAAACGGTGGTTATCTCGTTTTGCAACGAAACTCTTCAAATGATGATAAGCAAACAGCTGATTGTAACCATTGACTTCCATAGTAGGATAAACAATTACGATGGGTACCGTCAACTGTGTACTTACCATCATTTATCAAAATCTTTTGTGTTCATCAAAATAAAATAAAATAAAAATTCATACAGGTTTAGAACAGCATGAGGATGAGAAAATGATGACAGAATTTTTATTTTTGGGTGAACAATCCTTTCAGGCAAGTATCAAATTTATCACATGTATATTAACTGTAAAAATAATCGTTGTTAAGATTGTTATTGGTTTCTAAATGGACGGATGACCGAAATGATGACAGCTACATTAAAGAATGATCTACATTTCAAGAAATAGACAGGCATCAGAAATAGGGATGAGCGGGGCACAAACTAACGCGGGGTTAATTGTAATGCAGCTATTTTTATACCGAGCAATCTGTGCTTTTGGTCTTTTTCTCTTACTGTCAGAAGATGATCTCCTGTGAATTAGTGAAAAGTTTGGATGTGTTTTGGTTAAGATATTGAACAAAGAGTGTTTTGGAGGCATAAAAGTTAATTTTTTCATCTTATGTTTTTTTCGATATCTGAGTAAGTCACCAAATCCAACCTTATATTATTTTAATCACGGTCTTGTTACCTAAAACAAAACACCATTTTGAAACATGTCAACAACTCTGATAGCTGGGATTTAAATCATTTTTATACAGCGAGGTTAGTTGTAACACAGCGTTACAACTAAGCCTCCAATATACAATGATAATGAAAACAATGTAAATACTATTCACTGTTAATTAACTGTTTATACAATATCAGGGGAAATAACTGACAATTATCAGTTTTGTCTTAATTTTGCAGCCCTATTTATATTCATTAGATGCACAATAAAAGAATGTTTAGATGAAGGATCATGGATGGATGAATTATAGGCAGATATATAAACAATATCCACCTTTAGTATATAGACAAAATTTTATTAAATTATTTGTATTTAAACCAAATTTTCTAGCAGGCGTTACAACAAATCCTCTGTATGGGGTAAGTTGTAACGTTTGCACTCCTGTCACTTTCTGTGTAATTGTACGATAGCGGTAGGTCCCACAAACAAACTTTAAGTGTTCATTTGTAGCAGAGATGTGTGTGTTGATTGTGTAAAACAGTATTAATATAACTTAAATATTTTTTGAATTATAAAGCCAAAGTCAAAAAGCGTTAGGTTGTGCCACGCTCTCCCCTACTTATAATTAAATTCGAAGCCTCGTATCTACCTTGATGCTTTATAAGTGGACAATGTATCAGAATAGAAATAGTATATACTTTTTTTAAACTGAGACATATAGTCAGTTAGTTTGATATATGAGGTGTCACGTTAAACAGGACATGCCACTCCAGCCTGCATACAGACGCCCCCCAAAAAACAAGGGAAACTATTTAAAATTGTAATGTACATAAAGAATTTGCAAAAATATCATAAAATGTGCATTATTAACTTAATCAAAAATAGTGAATAGTGTTATATTAAACGTGATATTAGTAAAGAATAAAACCTATATCTAATGTCAGCTGTCTCTTAATTCAAGCGTTTACATGCGTACTTTTCTCCTGATGATTGTATAGCAAATTGGACTACACCACCCCTTTCAACATGACCTCGTATTGATTAAGGTGTTTACATGAAGGCTTTTCACTTTGATTGAGTCATCAATACGATTACAAACAGATTATTTGGTTGCATGTGATGTAAACGTACCAAGTGAGAAAAGCGACAAAGGCAAACTTTTTAAACATTTTAAAGTTATGAAATGTAAGCATGAGATGATAATGCAGAAAAAGATGTCTTTTCAAACCACATGGACTCACATCCAGCCATTTTAAGTCGTAGGTTTGGCTTTTGGGTTGTGGTTCTTGTCAGACTGTCATTAGATGCATCATGTGTGGTTTAAATTCGGTCTTGTTATATGTGAGTCACCACAAAGAAGTCTGTTTCACACACTACTTTTTCTCTACTAATAGATATTTTTTCTTTTTACTTAATGTAATAATAAATGAAATTTAAATGAATTTAGTTTTTGTAAAGTAAAGCAGTGCCTAAAAAAAGAATTCAAGGTGAACTTATGCTTATTTGGCACGTGCAAGAACTTCCCTAATTTGATTTCAAGCACTTTTGTAAAAGCCCAGGAGATTTTCTTCATCCAGCGGTGTAAGATTTCATGATCGTTGCAGTGCATCTGTAAATCTCCCAGCATCCTTCAGGCTTTGAGGATTTAGGTCACCGCCGCTGAAGTCGACTGCTCTATCTGTGAAGATCACAGAAAGGATTTTCATAGAGTTACTCTATACTCCCAGATCCGTTTACATGTTTTTAAGAGGTTTTATCTACAACTGCTGTTATCAACCGCTTCACAGCGCAGAGTAAAAATAGAAAGTTTCCTTCTGCCCGGGACTGTCACTTTTCCCACAGACCGAAAAACGAAAGAGAAAAGGGGGGTCGACAAACAAGGAGCGAAAAGATTTCCAATACTTGTCCCGTTCTCATGTGAGCTGCCAGTCTGGAGTGAGAGGAAGCACGCGTCTCTGTTTGTTTAGTTGCCAGGGCAACCGTAAGCTAACCCGCACCCCCCAGGACGACTGTCGAGATAGCCGAACTTGTCACGTCTGTACACGGAAAATAGGCCTGCGTTTCCACAGCCTCCCCTCCGGGAATACTGGATAGGGAACGAGAAAACCAAGCTTAAATTATAAATGTTTACGACATTTGACCGGGTAGGTGTGCGTTTTACAGAAAATTATCAACACTCATGATCAACAGAGAAGCGTTAACGCTTATGCCCCATGTAAATTAGACCATTAGACATTTAGTCGCAGCATGACGGATGTCAAGTGTCATGTCGGGTGTCTTATTAAAGGTATTGTGGAGGATTTTCTTTTTCCGGGTGGATCATCAAGACTATTGGTCCTCCTAGTTGTCAATCAAGAGTGTTGCGCAATTGCATTTTTTTAAAAAGTGGAGAAGGTGGTTCTTTTCTAAAATTCAAGAAAATCCTCCGCTATACGTTTAAACCAGACATGCATGGAAATAGGCCAGAAAAGGAAATTATTGGGGGGGGGTCAACGGTATTTCATGCCTTTTGACTTATTAACACAGTTTAAGGGTTGGTTTCCTCATGCTAAACAATAGGCAAAGTGTCCAAAAAGCAGTTGGACGTGTTAACAAGTATTTCTGTGCCGAATGCACTTCGCCAGGGTTCGCATAAGTTTCGGAAAGTTTTACCCAGCTGACATATCGTGTAAGCTATAGAGGTTATGCGTTGACGTCACTTTTCCACGTGACCACGTCGAGTGGCAAACATTCAACAAAATGGCTGGTTTTTATAGTGGCTGTTGCGAAAACCGCCAGTAAAACTGACTATTATCAGCTTCAGTTGAATTTAGTTGGACTTGATAGCCGAGGTGGACAATACTTAGTTACATTTTCCAAGCATCTGTGCGTTATTATGGTGTTTTTCTTGGAAAAAGTTTACTTCACTACATTCTAAAGCATAGAATCATGCTGTGTATTCTTTAATATTGCATATTAAAATTTATTTAATTCCTAATTACATTAAAATTGTGTACTTTTACTTGAGTAAAAGTATGCTAATGTACTTAAATAGTTAATGTAAAACAAACACGTGTATTTAAAACACGTGTATTTATGAAATGTAATAGAGTAAAAATTATGATAATATGCTTTGGAATGCATGTTTTCCAGAGAAAAACACTGATAAAATACAAATACTTGAAAAAAATACTTTTAAGTAGAAAGTAAAACCTCTGCTTGATAGTGACCGCAACTTATCAACCATCTGTGGTCTGTGGACATTGGCATATACGATCAATTTACTTCTCCTTTCGGTGTTTTTTGTCAGTCTGTAAAACGATAGCTCTGAATTCTTGTTAATCTGTTAGAACAGTCTACAGCTTTTCCCATTTCGAAGCGTTTTCATCATGTTTTCGCTAATGTCACGCTGTACTCAAATGCTGCCGCTCTGTCTTTTGCCACTCAGTGGGCGTAACTGCAGTCCCTCTCGGCGACTGTGACGTCATGTGCATACCCTCTATACATATAGTTTTTTTAAATGGGCACATCCCTTGGAAAACCACGCCCACACGTCAATGAGCGGGAGAGCGAGAACGGAGGACGCTAAGTTGTAGGCATCACTTCACACGGCAGCTTTGTTTTATATCAACATGAAAGAAGAAGTGTGTTTTTGGATATAAGGAGAAAAAAAGCCAGCCTTGTGGAAACAGTGGATATAGTTTGTTTATTCAGGGTAGCAGCAGAGTTTTGCGAGTGTGTTTGTTTAACGCTGGATTTCGTTGAAAAGTCCCAACCGGGTCATGAGTTGCATGCGGTAAGTGAGACTTGTTGTTGCAAATCGCAGCGTAAGTGCATGTAGTGAATAATAAGTTATCCATTGTGCAGCTTGGCTCGTGACTCGCTCCTCCCGCATCTCGTAACTCCTCCTTCTGAATTTTTTTATACGTTATTGGAGAAAATTGCTAGAAGTGATCTGTCTTTTATAAATCTGATAAAACTAAAGACTTTTCAGAGATATGAAGGCTGTAGTTCTCCCCTATAGGTACTCCAGATTAACATCAGATACGCAGAAACAGCGTGTGTTATGGGAGCTTTAAAAACAGGAAATTATAATGTAGGTAAAGAATTTGCATTAATGTCATGTGTGTAAACAAACGTGTACTTTAGCATTCCTAAATCTTGGAATACACTGCAGGATTTTTGCACTCCTATAAGATCATTACTTTATCACACTGTGCGACATGGATCATTTAAAATTGGGTACAACAAGCATGTAGACTGTACAATGATGACACGGAGGCTTTGACGCCTGTGTCACATGTTAGCGCAACGTCACCAGCATGCGCTAGTGGTAAACAAATACCAGTACGCAGGTCGTAGCAACAAACACACTGTGTGTTGATCATGCTGAATATCTGACACTGTCAGAAAACTACCGTAGACTGTCGTTGGACGCAAGATTGGGAAAACGTCCGTCTTCGAACCTCTCTCACTGTATGACATAGGACCACCGATGAAGAGCCACGATCACATAAATTGCAACGATTGTTTTACGACGGCAATCTTTCATCTGGGACAGCCAAAAATCGTCTGTAAGATTGTATGAAGTTTGCAGACCAACTGTGTATTTGTATTAATCATAAGGACATGTCTGAATGATTTGTAAGAATGTTGATACAAAAATAAAAAGCAGCACGTGGCACAGTGGCTGATATGCAAAATAAACAAAGCTACTGAAAAACCAGCTTGTCTGGTATGAAAGTACGTGCTGGAAACAGACCATCCGTGACCAACCTGGATCTAACAAGGTATTCCCAATACTGACTCTAATTCAATTGCATTGAAAGGAAACAGACTCCGGGACATGATTGTTGTACAGATAACAGTGTTTTAACAGGATTGGAAACTCCTGAAAATGTTTGGTGTCTCTTACATCAAGTGTAATGGAAAAAGCTTTAACCGAGTTAAACCATAATTATCTGTTGTGAACTGTTGACTGTACAGGATTTCGGGTTTATTGTCCTTATTCTCTTTCTCTATCTCTCTGGTCTGGTTTGGTAACTTCTTGTTTCTATTCTTCTACAAGATCTTGTCTAGTCCTGTTAATAAACACCTTGGCGTGATGATTCTCTTAGATTTGGTGGAAGGGTCTTTACGAGGTCAGACTTCAGTGCCGGTCTCTGGACTTCTTCAGAACTTGTTTGGGTCTGAACATCTAGCGATTTATTGAAGTTTTGTCTTCTCGTTTCTTTCTTCTGCCCGTTTCTTTCGCTCTTCTTCTAACCTTCCAAATTCTTTATAGTCCAAACAAGAAACTTTGCCCAGGAATTCTTTCCCATTGGCAGGTTCACAGACATTTCATACTTACGTTTTTTTTTGTCAGGCTGTTCCATTTGTTGTCCAGTTTTGGAGGCATTTCTGTTCCTCGATTATAAGTGAATCATTTGTTTGTCTAACACCATGCCAAAATATTCAGTCAAACCACCTACGTGCTTTCTGGAGGACCTGATGAAATTCATACGGTTGTGATGGAACAAGACAACGGTGCGGTGGCTTGTAGTTCCCTGTATTTTGGTTTATTTATTTGAAATTACATAAAGGGTATTTTCATACTAGAGACCTCTTTTAAGAAACTAAGCTCAGATTTCTTTATGTGAATCAATAAATAAGAACCAAATTTATTAACGTTTTAGTGTTCAACTTTTTGAGGGATCTCTTGACAGAATTGCAATATAATACACACAACTATATTATCAGTGGTGTATAGACCCCTTCACGGTTCACGCCACAGGCGGTTCCCACTGCGCATGTCGAGATCAGAAAAGTCAGTACAGCAGATTGAGTTGCGTATTATTCGGTATCGTAAAAAATGCCTACTTACGTCGTGGGGTGTGAAAATCGCACCAGGTCTTCCGTTAAGTTTTCGCGATTCATGCAGAATCTCAAAAACAAACAAAAAAACAACATCTGCGGCTGCAAGCAATTAACATGCAGACTGGGACAATGCAAATATCAAAGAGGCTTGTGTTTGTAGTGCTCACTTCATTTGAGGTAAGTCATCATTTTTTAGCCCTGTTAGATTAAATTATAAAGCCTAAATGGTATAAACAGTTTGACCCCATGCTGCGCGCGCACCCGATAGTCATTCAATGTTTACAAACCTTGAAGGGGTCTATAAAGACCTTACAAGATTAACTGTAGAATGAGCCGTTTTTATATGCATACAGTGTGGGTCCCCTTACGTGGAAGTCGCCGTTTCGCGCCGTCATGTGTGTTCAGTTGTTTAGTAAAGCGCATTTTGTCACTACTTTGTCTCAGATGATGACATGTTTGTCCTGTGGCAGACTCCATAGCTTCTCTATGCGTTTTCAAAGGGAATTGAGCTGTGGACTAAGCCGTTTGTTGCAATTCACGGTAGTGTTGGACGATATTCCCCATTTTGAGATCGTCCTATCGTCAGCCTGTAAGATGCGCGATACATGATAGTGTCGGGGGGCGGAGCAGTAGGCACTTCAAATATTTTTATGCAGAAATTAAATACAAAAAGGGTATCATTCCTCCCTTCAGTTGGAGTAGAATAACTTTTGCATAGATTATGATAGAGAAAAAATTCCTTTTCCTTTGTAAGCTGACAATTGCTGGAATCAAACAAAACTGTCTGCAGGTTTTGTTACCACTCAGGGCCAGAGTTATACACTTTAGACTTTAGAAAAAAAACATCAAAAAGTGCCTATTTATTTTTGTGTTTATTAGAGGACTGACAACACATACAACCATGTTTAGCACTTTCAACAGTGTTTTATGAAATTTTAAAGGGTTTCCTGTAAAATTATACCAAACTTTTGTATGTACACCTCTGCATGTAGGTATGGGAAGCTTTTGAAATTGGGTAGGCCAAATCCAGGTGAAAATCCCCAAAATAGCTTTAGGAAGTAGAGAGCAGTAGTCCAAACCGGCTGTTCGCTGTAGGCTTTGCAAGGGGAATTCTGTTAAAGAAAATATATCGCCTGGCAGGGAACTTTGAGCTTTATCATTTTGCAGGTATTATTTATGTTCTAACGGCAACATTACACAATAACTAAAGTTGGAAAAATGGGATCATGAAGAATGTGATCTTGAAATAACTGAAAAATATATGTTACAAGTTCTCGTCACTTTCTCAAGTACCCAAGATCTCCTCCCATGATGGAAGTATAGTTTATATTAAAATTATTGCGTTTAGTACACAACTGATTTTTTTTGTTTTCCTTCACTAGGTATATTGGGAAGTCTGACTCCATCACCATTAGCGTGTGGAACCATAAGAAGATTCATAAGAAGCAAGGGGCAGGATTTCTGGGCTGTGTGCGACTCCTCTCCAACTCCATTAATAGACTCAAAGACACAGGCTGTGAGTGTGTTTATGTTTGTTTGTTTGTTTGTGAATTCATGTGTAATTGGCTTTGCCCTCTTTTAGTATTCATATAATTAGCTCAGAAAACACAGAATGTACCTTGAGTGTTTGTAATTGGCTTCGAGTGGTTGTAAGTGTGCCAGCGGTTTTGTGTGTCGAGTGGGTGACTTGTTATAAAACACACAACTGCGTTTTTTTTTTTAATTTAAAGAAAAAAATTATGTCAAGGAGTGGCTGAAGACTCTCTATCTCTGATCTCCGCTCAGTGACGGTCTAGACTTCAGCCAACCAAAAACATCCTGTACTGAAATAGTGGCGTCGGCAGTTACACGAGCGATATTTTTCACTAGTGAACTAAATGAATATGTTTAGGATGCCACGGCCCCTGTCACGCTCTGTGTGGCTGCGTTCCAACCCCACGGTTGTGTTTTAAATGGGTTTTAAAGCAAGCTTTCCCTAGAAAGTCTCTAGCCTGACCGCTGTCCTGGATCAGCACAGGAAACCAGCAGTCGCTCCCACAGCTGGAAGTGATTCAGTTCACCATTTCCTGTTGCACCCCTCCTGTCTCACTGCCATCCTTCTCTATGTCTCTCTCTCTCATTCAGTTTGACACTACTCATTAGGCTGTCTTTAGTAAAGATGCATGATATATTGGTAACTATTTTGGCGTTTGCCAAACGGTTATTTTTTTACGATGATTTTGGTGTTTTATTGAATTATGGTGATTATTTTTCATAAAGAATAATATATCTGTGACGACTTTTGAAATTTGTAACTAAGGAATAGTTCAGCGGAAAATGAAAATTATCCCAAAATTGAATCGTTAAAATTGTTTGAAAAAAAGCGTTTTTTATGGATAGGTTTCTTCAAAAAGACCACATTTTGAGCAAAAAGCTGAGATAATTGCGTTTTTGTGAAGGACTTTTGATAGAGATCAGATTCAGAGCAATCCTTTAAACATACACAGAGTTTGAACTGTTTGCCCTAAGGCAGTGGTCTTCACAATTTTTTTCATGAGAGCCACACTTATGGGTCAGAGTCAATAGAAGAGCCGCCTTTACCGCAAAGTATCAAAATGTTTGTGCATGTCTGCTTATCAATCTGTCAATCTTTTGCAATGCAATAAATACAAGGGCAAATCATTCTTTATCATTTACCAGTCAAATTTGTAACTGAGACAAGATGATTTCCCTTAAAGACAAAAACAGGATTTTAATGCTAAGCATTCTTATAATATGCTTATGCAGTGCTCCCCAAACCACCAGGGGGCCACCTTTCTCGTAATTTCATGCGGCCCTGCACAGAACGGTTGGCGAGTGACATCTGTGCCGCGAGAGCAATTAGAAAGCGTAACAAGCAGTCTGATCTCACAGTACTTTGAGGTCATATGACGATCGCTCTGTGCAAGCGCTGCATGCGATTGAACACTCTTATCGACGTGCATCTTGATCTAATAGGTATGTTTTCTAACAAAGTTAGCGTCCGGAGCAGAAAACACAGTAAAAGCGCATTTCTGCATGATCATATCACTGTATTATTTACTGCCATGCGAGCCACAAATTAAAGCTTGCAGAGCCGCATGCGGCTCGCGAGCCGCGCAATGAAGAACACTGCCCTAAGGGAATACTTCGGGATTTTTATAAGTAGGGTAAGAGTGCCACCTGGTGGATAACAGTGGAAATACGGTTTGTCAGAAAAATTTGTGATTGGCAGGGAAGCGTTTCTCTTCATTGACAACTTAACCTCTTATGGAACGGCTGAAATTCCACAAGGGGGCGTATTTGTTCCTCAGACGTTGCACAATAAACGTGACATCCGAATATATTATTATAAACCGTAAATGAAAAGTGAGAGTCGAACGAATGTCCGGTAGTGAACTTATTGTTTACAGTATTTATATCGTAGTTCAGTCAGAAACGTCAAGATCGTATTGTCAACAAATTGTTTTGGATTAAATAGCTTGGATATTCCATTTCGTTGGACTTTTGGGGAACAGTTTGTTTCTGACAATTTCACAGAAGCGGATAAACGGAAGATTTTGAAGGTAAATAAGTATCATAAATCGGCACTGCCAGGTTTAGGTAACTAACAACTAGATTATTTTTATGACTACTATAAATCATATTATGCTTTGTGTGTGCGCTTAATGCAATCTAAAAAAGTCTAATGGCTCTTTTCCATTGCATAGTACCCCACGGTTTAGTTTAGTTTGGGTCGGGTCAGCTCACCTCACTTTGGCGTGGTTAGCTTTTCCATTGAGTTTAGTATCACTTCGCAGTAGGAGGGATTATAGGCGTGTCGTTATATTTGCGCTGCCTACTGCTGTGACATCATACAAGTGAGAGGAGAGCGTCGTTGTATATTCCCATACATTAATTTCTCAGTCCGCCACAAAATTAAAATTGGAAACCACCAATAGATGTTTGCACATCGCATTTATCAATACCTCTGTATCACAGGACAGTTTCTGTTCAAACACCCGCGGCGTCAGCCGACGGCGCTCCGCTGAGCCTCACTGAAGTTGCATTTAAGCATATAATGCTGACGTGCTCGTCGCGAATGTTCCGCCACAAACTGCAAGTCTGGAAAAAACTGTTATGGTGTCCCTGATTCTCAACATGTGGATGTTTTTCATTGCTAAAAGGGAGTTTGGGAACTTATACCAGAGCACAGATGACAACATGTTTGCTCGAGACAGCGCAAGCTAGCACTAAAGGTAAAGCTAACGATGACGCTGTTAGTGACGTTTCTTTCAGACCAATCAGTGATCTACTGTGTTTGCGCGTCACGTTTGGTATCAGCTCGGGTCGCTTGGAACCCCAACCGAGGTTGTACGAAAAAAAGTATTGGGTACCACGTACTGCACCTAATAGAAAAGCTCCAAAAAGTAAGCTGACCCGACCCAAACCAAACCAAACCGTGGGGCACTATGCAATGGAAAAGCGCCATAAGCTTTCAAACGATGTGCCGCATCACTGTATATTTTGAAGATTTACTGCTTTCGAATTTGGGTGAAACGCTCTGCTCCTCAATGTCACTTCTCACCCAGTCGTCCAATCACAGTGAAGGAGGGGTGGGACAAAAATAGCACATAGTTCAACAACTGATGAAAAATACAGAAGTATTATAGCAACAAAAGCACTCAGCTAAAAAAAGCTGGAATGTAAACGAAGAAATGTCAGTTTAGGACCGCTCAAACAAGCATTTTAGTCTTGGACTAGAGTTAAGCCCTGTCTAGGAAATAAATAAAAATAATTTCTTTATAGCTGTCACACATATTTTAATTATAATTATCGGTTACAGATTGTACTATTTATTTATCTATTTATTTATCATTACTATATTTCTATTAATGTGAGTGTGTTTGAGTGCTGCCCATCTTGACCAGGACTTCCAGGTAGAAGAGATATTGTATTACAAAGGGACCTTCCAGGTTAAATGAATGCCGATTAAAATTATTTCTATATTACTGATTTGTCTTTTATATTAAAGATATGATGTGACAACTAGGGGTGCACCGATATATCAGCCGATTATGCTTGCTATGGTTCTTAAAGGAATAGTCTACTCATTTTCAATATTAAAATATGTTATTACCTTAACTAAGAACTGTTGATACATCCCTCTATCATCTGTGTGCGCGCACGCAAGCGCCGGAGCGCGCCGCGACGCTTAGATAGCATTTAGCTTAGCCCCATTCATTCAATGGTACCATTTAGAGATAAAGTTAGAAGTGACCAAACACATCAACGTTTTTCCTATTTAAGACGAGTAGTTATACGAGCAAGTTTGGTGGTACAAAATAAAACGTAGCGCTTTTCTAAGCGGATTTAAAAGAGGAACTATATTTTATGGCGTAATAGCACTTTTGGGAGTACTTCGACTCGCCGCAGCAACACCCTCCCTCTCCCATTATGAGAGTGAGAAGGGGAGCGGACTTTTCAGGCGAGTCGAAGTACTCCCAAAAGTGCTATTACTCCATAAAATATAGTTCCTCTTTTAAATCCGCTTAGAAAAGCGCTACGTTTTATTTTGTACCACCAAACTTGCTCGTATAACTACTCGTCTTAAATAGGAAAAACGTTGATGTGTTTGGTCACTTCTAACTTTATCTCTGATTGGTACCATTGAATGAATGGGGCTAAGCTAAATGCTATCGAAGCGTCGCAGCGCGCTCCAGCGCTTACGTGCACGCACACAGATGATAGAGGGATGTATCAACAATTCTTAGTTAAGGTAATAACATATTTTAATATTGAAAATGAGTAGACTATTCCTTTAAGTGAGTTAAATGCGAGTTGAGTGTGTTTAGGTGGTTAAACGCTCCCCGGTCCTGTTTAGTCTAGCTGTGCATCCTGATCTATGTGTGTGTTTGTGTGTATGAGTGAGAACAGATAGTGGCCTCCAATGTCTGCAGGGTACTTGTTATTCCTGTCTCTCTCTTTCCGGCAACGACAGAGCGCCTCCAGAAGAGCCTCAGTCCTATCAGCACATCTACAGTCTGAGAGAAATAAAGCTGCCTCTGTGCACAAACACACACACACAGATACAAAACTGCAATGTGTGTGACCTCAGACATGAATGTGGAGGGATGCAGGCTGTCATTTAAATCTCTGATGGCGAGGAATTCAACAATGACGCTAGCTGGTTTCTCACGTGAACTTTTGACAAATTATCTCTCTCTTTATTTCTCTTCTTTCATTCATTTACAGATCAGCGGTTGGACCTGAACAAGCTGGGACCCAATGACAGCGACACCGTGAGGGGCCAGATAGTTGGTGAGTTGATTACTTTGGAGGAAAGACCTGTTGGGGATGGGTAAAACTGGGAGACCTGATCAAACCAGCAAACCAGTTTTTGGCTGGTTTATGATGTTTAATAATTTAGATCAGAGTGATGCAAACGGTGTACTAAAGAAAACATCTGTCACAAATTGCACGTCCTCCCAGAAACGTTACCTCAGTGGAAAGTTTACCATCAGGCATTTATCTTCATCAAGATAAGACAGATTTCCCTACTTATTTTGTGACATATGATGAAGCAAAATCTTGACGCATCGCAACACAAAACTAAGACTAGCTCATCTCGTATATGACATTGCTGCACTGTTTGGCTCAAACGTGCAAAAGGAAAAAAAAACATAAAAATAATGCGAAACAGTTTCATGGCAAGTACGAAATATTTCTGTACTCAGATCACCCACCATTGGCAGGTGTGGCATGAACCCTGCTTGTGAGAAATTTCATGAGCTCCATCCTCCTCTTCGCTCATCTGTGCTGTGAGTCACACCGGAGAGCTTCAAAGCTTTTCATTAATGATGGTTAAACCCACACGTTTACCTTTGACGCCCTGAAAACATCCCTCACACGGGAGCCGACGAGGAAAAACGCGCTCATTCGTTTTGATTTATTAATTCCGCTTTGATAGTCCACTGCGATTTTTCTTTTCATACATCTGAGCTCTCGAAAAGCCACATTGTTGTGAGAGAGCTGGAAATGAGGGCCGGTGATGTCATCGCATCCTGGGTCACACGTCCAATGGACACAAACAACAGAAATCTCTGATGTGTTACATTTTTCGTCACTTCGTTATATGTTGAGTGATTTGTTGTGTTTGTTGCAGTCTCACAGTCGCTTGCTCATACACTTCTCTTAATTCCATTACGTTTATTTCCACATGTAATTTAGTTGCACAGTTGTTAGGTAAAGGTGTAATAATCCTGTTCTAATGACACATGATGGACCGTAAACTGACTGACAAACTCATATCTAAGGTCGATTAAAGCGTACACTCTGGGTTTTGAATCTACTGCCTCTGAACAGATGGGACCATTCTAACGTTTCTTTATTTCTTTGTTTTATTTTTTTGTGTTTGGGTAAACAGTTAGCCTTCAGTCCAGAGACAGAATAGGCAGTGGCGGTCCAGTCGTAGATTGCAGTCGTCTATTCGACAATGATTTGCCGGATGGGTAAGTAAAAATAACTCTTTATATTCAAATATAAATTTGTACATTTCAGTACAAAAATCTCAAACTCTGTTAAGGTAGAATTTATTCTTTAGTTTAGGTTTGTTACATTTTTTTAGCCGAATGGCAAATGTTATGGTTTTTACTTTGTTGTGCATATAAATCAAAAATATTTAGTACGGTATAACATTTAAAAAAGGTGCCACATGACATTGCTAAAAATAACTTTTAAATAAATTTTAACAAAGCTCATTGTTCATAAAAGCGTTGTGTGGTCTGATTGGCCAGATATCCAGTGCATTGTGATTGGTCAAATACTTCAAGCGTGTGACGGAAATCAGAGCCGTAGAGAAAAAAGAGTTGGGTGATTCTCGCGAAATTAGACTTATGAGGTGTCATGAAACATTTTGATAAAAAAAGTAAATGCAAAGTAAGAGTATCAAAATAAGAAGCATACAGTTACAAACATCTCTTCATGTACTTTTAAATGACATCATACAAACCAATTTTGTTGTTTTTTCCACATTTAAGGAGAACATTTTCATTACCGCAACATGCCCATGACTGGATTTGGGTTCTTTGTGATGGAAATATTTATAATTAAAATAATACAAAAAATAAAAAGCTTCTGTGCATGTTATACTATAAACATTTACAGTAAAGAAACATGTGCTATTTGGTGATCATTGGTTAAGTGTTGAGACAATAATAAGGAATATAAATGTGTCCACAACCAATTTTCTCATCCTCCGCAACAATTTTCAATCATTGTTTAAGCCCTCAAGGAACTAACATTTTCAAAAAAAAAATAGTTGGAAGGGACATAATTGACAGTGACACTCAAGATGGCTACCAGGTAGGCAGTTCTTATTTTTTCTCTCCAGATAAAAGTTGAAATTTTGTTTGTCATAGTACCTAGACAACTTTTTAGTTCTCATTACCGTAACATGAGTTTGTGAATGCATATATTTCATGTAATATCATGTTGCGGTAATGATAATTTTTGATAATGATAATCTAAAAAAATTAAAAAATAAATCCTCTAAAAATAATGCTTATAGTAAGTTCAGACCTTAATCTTATATGTGCAAAAAAATTGGCTTCAAGGGCTTTTTAAAAAAAAATCTGATGCTGGACACCTTCTAAGTCTGGATTTCGTGGGAATCACCCAGTGGCACCACCAGAAGTCCAAAAGCTTGGCCATCATGTGATTCATTGAGACTTAAGTTAGTTCCTGGAAGCTCATAGTGAGCTATTGAAATACATTAAGTTGGAGGCAAAGAGCTGTGATTTTTCTTAATTTATAGTTGCATTGATTTACGAAAATCCGCCAAAGTAAAAATGTTTCAACTCGGCCATCAGCCACAAATTCGCGTCAAACGCAAAATGCACAAAAAGCACCATTTGCGCGTACCGCGACAGACGCTCAATTCGTGCCATGAGGCGGAATCGCGTCTAACGCGCCGCACAAAAACACCACATTCGTGCCATGAGACCTCCAGACGCGCGTCAACGCGTCTTGACATTGACGCCTCTAAGGCTGCTTGTGGAAACGCAGCATTAGCCTTCACTTTTACAAAAAATATCTCTTTGGGTTTGAGACTTGAATCTTTGCGACTTTACGGATCTTCTAGATACACGTATGGCTTTTTAACACTCCAAGGACATGAAATGAAAGGAAAACTCCTGATAATAATAAATTTAGTTGTAACTTTTTTATTTTTTATTTATTTATACGAGACAAAATACTGATTAAATAAAGATTTTTATTTTTGGCAGCACACTAAGTGCAGTGCAATTTTTAGCTGTTAAGGACGTTCACACTATGGCCGATACGAATAACAATAAGGATAGCTTTATACTTTTATAACTTTTATAATATTAGTATCCACACAAACGAGCGATAGCGTAATGTTATATCTAAGCTTGGGAGTTGCAGTTTTACAGTCAAGAAGATGAATATAGACAACCTGCTATTGCTTTACGTTTCGCAAAGAAACGAAAAGAAAAACAGACATCCGTGACACAGTGTCATGTTTTTGGGTACGTTCAATTCTTCAAATGAGAGGAGTTTGGGGAAGCCATCATTCTGAGGGAGTTGTTATCTTTTTAAGACAAATTTAATTCGTATTTCTGTGCGAGTCAGTATCGGTTTCAAAGCACACTGGACATCAGAGCCAAGCAACGTTCACGAATTCGATCACCGCCAGGGACCGTTTGGCAGGATGTTTTATCATCCATCAGCTAGAAAGAAATCGCTCTGAAAGTGATCCCAACGACATCGCTCCTCTTTATTTTTATCATGGACATATTTTATATGATGTGCTCTTAAGTTTTTAAAACTTCATCTTTATAGTCAACATAGTGTGAACGAAACGAACAAGTTTTTATGAGACGCTTGTGTTTGTCCCTGCATGTTCATCTGTATGAATGTCTCTTTGTATTTCGTCTGCAGCTGGGAGGAGAGGAGAACCGCATCTGGCCGGATTCAGTATCTGAATCATATCACACGCAGCACCCAATGGGAGAGACCTACCAGGTGGGCTTACATTTCCTTTGTTGTCGTCCCAGTTCTGGTTTTTCTGTGCAATATTTTATGCATGATATGACTTCAGAGGTCAGGACTGGTTAAATTGCAATACGGCCCACGTTCATCTATGCCATATGATTCCCCGCTAAAGAAAACATATTTCCATGTCTGCATAGTTCAGCGATTATAAACTTTGCTCCGCTCTAGCCAACGCTGGGTATATTGCTCACCATGACCTCGGCAGCGAGTGCCGAGCCATTGAAACCGTTTCATGAAACGTAATATTGCTTCCAGAAGCAATTTTGAACCTCTGAATTGCGAAGACAGATGATACACGTGCGCTACGTGATTCAGCGCTGTGTTCCTGAGCGCTTCTCAGCTGAGCTGTTCGATGTTTCCACTTCACAATATCAGTGCTTATGGCGTCTGGAACGGGACAAACATTTCATTGCCTTGTCTGGGTGGTTGAATTGTATATAGATGTCATGCTGGAAGTCACTTAACTTTGCCACTAGCGTGTGTCTGCAGAGATTGCACGGCTGTGAGATCATTGCATTACGCTTTAACAATAACAAAACGGTAACAATGAGGTTTCTCTCAGGGATATTCGGGGACGACCACCTTGGAGCAATTTTGTGTTAAGTGTAGGAATTAAGTAAAGGAATCTGCTGTTAACTAAATTCCTTGTGTACTAAAGTTGTCCTCAAAAACCGTGATGATCCACATTCCCCCCCTTGAATGACAAATTTTTTGTGATTTACTGGTGTCTACATAAACACATCCTACTTAATGTAAAAGACATTTTGTGAAAATATAACCTTGATATCTTTAAGTAATGACAAAAGCATGCCTTATCTTTCACGCAGGCCTGCGTCAGAGTATTCCAGCCCCGGCAGACCGCTCAGCTGCCTGGTGGATGAGAACACACCCATCATGACCCCCAATGGGGCGGCAGGTGTACCTACCGACGACCCGCGGGTACAGGAGAGAAAAGTTCGATCTCAGAGACACAGAAACTACATGAGCAGAACTCACCTGCACACACCGCCGGACCTGCCCGAAGGATACGGTTTGTCAAAATCATTTCTTTCACAAAAATAAGCCAGTTTGCATGAGCCTAAAATACACTAACAATGCATGTCTGACATTGTGAAGTTCACACAGGTGCACACACGCATACATACTGCTGTGGAAAATTGCATTTTTTTGCCGCAACAGAAGTAATTACAATGTCTCTCGGGCTCTGTAGAAAAGGAGCTAGTCAGACATATCGCCGACGTGCCGTCAGCACCAGCTGCAGGGTCAGACAAGTGACCTGGAAATCCCTCGGTCTGTCTGTGTGTGTATCTGAGAGAGAGAGAGTCAGAGTCCGTAGAGAGATTTAGAGGTCAGAGGTTAGACACAGGTTAAATAGAGCTATGTGTGCTATTTTTCTGTTTATGTTGCACATTACTGATGTGGGTATGTAGACACGGGATACAGGTCAAGTACTAATTTACTAATTTATCAGACTTGACCCATCTCTTGCGTTATAAAAATTCTACATAAACAAAGTCGAATAATAGACTTTACACTTTGTGATCGCAAAGGCATAATTACATAAAGTTCTCATGAGATCAAAATTTGAAGAGTTTCGTTGCAAAACGAGATAAATCAATTTTTTAACATTTTTGTCAAAACATGTTTAGTATTATGTTATCATGTTATTATTTTGTTTTATGGTGCTACTTAGCTGTATTTTTTATGTTATGAAGGTTTAAATCAAAACAAACCAACTGCAGTTGCATTGAAATTAATTGGAATGCACAACCAAAAAACGAGATTTCTGAACAATTAAAAAAACGGTGGTTATCTCGTTTTGCAACGAAACTCTTCATTTGTTGTTTAGTATGAATGTTAGCCTTAGAAAGATATCTATAAACTAGTGCACTTTAACATTAACAAAATTCTCATTTATAAGATATAAGCATTTAAAACGTACAATGTCTTATTTCCGGCAATACAAATCAACAATTTTTCGTCACTGATCATTCTGCATTTCAGCTTCTCTTTAGAATACATGCTATGACTTACAGTTTTTTTTCGATTGCTGGGCACAACTGGAGTCACATGTGCAAAACTCTAACTACAGTCTGCACAGCAGCAGTTCATGTGGACCAAACTCTAGTTAGTTTTTCATTGCTTGAACACAGTTTTCAAAACTTTACACACTTATCCCATGACTTTAACCACAACCTGCACAACACTGTGGATTTACAGCACAAATGCTAACACACTGCTGTCAAAACTGTGAACCACACATTCAAAACACAATTGATTTCAGCCTTGTGCCTTTCAAACATTGCTAACTGCAATTACATATAATTATAAATTCCAATTTCATATATATAAAACATTACCTTTCATGTACTTTTAGTTTCTACCTTTGCAAGACTACTGAAGCAAACTGCTAATTTTCATTTACCTTAAAGAATTATGTTCTAAAAAAAATTTATAAATCATGTGATAAATCAATAAATAAATCATTCTTTGAAGAAAACATTACTTTGTGTGACGTCTCTGAAATTGTTCAAACTGTAAAGATAAAAAGTTAGTATTTTCAGTATTGGTGTTTGATGTTAGTGTTTTTCCTCTCAGTGTGTTGTGAGTGACAGTGTGTGTTATCTCAGTGAGGGTTGTGCTTAGTGTTTGGCTGCACTGAGCTGTTTTGAGTCATGTGTTAAGAGTTGTGTTCAGGTGACTTTTGGTAGTGCAGACTGTAGTTAGTGTTTTGCACATGTAGCTCCAGTTGTGCTCACTGTCGTTTAGCAATTGAAAAAAACTGTAAATTAAACACTACAGAGACCTGCAGGTATAATATATATTTGTAGGCAAAACCTACAAAGTTACCAAGTTAGCACTTAGCGAGTTAGCATTGTCGTCTCAAAGTCAGTGGGTTTTTTCAATGAGGTTTTAATTAAACTGCTTAAAGGAAAACACCGAATTAATACATACCTATCTTTTTTCAATGCGTGCACTTTATCTTTGCACAGCGCGTCGTGAATTTGTTAGCATTTAGCCTAGCCTCATTCATTCCTTAGGATCCAAACAGGGATAAATTTAGAAGCCACCAAACCAGGGCCGGCGTCAAGGGGGGGCATTCGCGGGCCGTGCCCCCCAAACAGGTTGTTGTGCCCCCTACACATTTTTTTATTAATTTAATATATATCAAGAATAATTAAAATAAATTAAACATTGAATGTTTCATGGCTTTTAATGTAATCAAATGAAGAAAATATAGTTGATATATGTTTTCTTTAATTAAAATAGCCCAGTTTCTCTGATTGGTTGTATTGCTGTGTCTCATGCGTCTTTATGTCGTTAGCATATTTGTGACTTGATACTAGCAACATGTTTTTCACGGCATTTTATGGATCGTGTAAAATATGGATGTTAGAACATTTAGAACGACCCACCACCGCCTGCTTCATCTGACTTCATGCAAACACCGATTGGCTCAAACTCGGAGATTAGGGGTCGAGGTGGAATTTTCAAATCTACAGGACACTGTTTTAAGGAAGTTTAATGTTCGTACATGCCGGCTCAGCTTTTTTAAAGCTAAGTTAGCGTTGTTTTAATTTACGTAAGCTTAAATGTGAAGTGTGGCTATAGACCGTTAACAGCAGTATGACGTGATTATGGTAAAGCGGCTTTTAGGACGTGGTGTGCGCTGCGCTATGAAACCCATTCATTTCAATGGCTTGCGCCGCGCGAGGGCAGTTTGTTGTTGTGTCAAGCAAAGCGTGTACAACGCGCTTTACAAACATTAGGTGCAGGCATTGAAAAAAGATAGGTATTAATTTGTCTTAGTTTAGTTAAGAACATAGTAAAATTTTGTGGTGTTTTCCTTTAAATCTTGGGTTAACACAAGCTCAAGACATTTTGGTGTGTTATTCTATGACATAATCAGTAATAACGCCACTTTCCTTAAAAGGACGGTTGCTACATGGGACTACAGACGTTGTCTAAAACTTGAAGCCGTACCAGTTTTAGCCACAAGTTTTGTTATTGCAATACCAGTTTTGGCCACAATCCTACATACTGTTCCTTTAATTCAAACTGCAACAAAAGTCGCTGTTTATTTACTTCCATCATTGCTGGTCTTCTCAAATCATACACAAATTGCTGTTTCTTCTTCATTTGTGGGTTAACTTGCCAAGCTGCTTCTTCTTTGACGGTCGCGCTGCTACTGTGGTTACACACGTGGATACTGCCTAGCAGCGGTCTGCGTGTGTGTTTGCATGTCGACGCGGACGACAACGCAAAATTATAAATGAAAACCGACGCGGAACCTATGCCATGAGGCTACGACGTAGTAGGACCTACGCACAACTATAACGAGCCCTTAAGACTTCATAACATATACAATTTTTAAAAAGCAAGATGGGCACAATTTTTTAAAAAAGATTCATCCATGGCATATTTCCTTATGAGCGAACATGTTTTTAAATGTATTAAAAAAGCTTGATTAAGTTATCGTAAGCTTAGTTGACTGAGGTGTCATTCGCATATAATCTAGTAAATGCAATTAGACAATTAGACATTTGTGAATATTATCTTGATGGACAAAACGTTAATCACAAAACATATTTTTTATGATAACCCAAATGCCTGAAGAAAATCAGCAAACAGGACTAAGTGATTGATGTGGTATTAGCATTTTGATTGTGATGTCATATTAACCTAAATAAATGATCACCAAGATTATTAAATCAGTACTGACACACGGTGTTAGTTTTGTGCTTTTGATTTATAGTCTTGTTTAGAGATGTCAAGGATTTGGAAAGCATGTGTAAATCAAAGTGAAAGTAAAATAATGAAAGTTTAAATGTGAAGCAAACACACAGACTCACAAACATTGATTGTATTTGTCCATTTGTAATCCTTTGGTTAATGTCTAATGGCTCCCCCTGGTGTTTTTTCCACAGAGCAACGGACCACACAGCAGGGCCAAGTGTATTTTCTGCACACACAGACGGGTGTCAGCACATGGCATGACCCCAGAGTGCCCAGGTACCTCCCTCATCTCCATATATTTATATTTACAGTATGACATATTTCTGACTGTGGTACCTGTTGGGTGTGCCTGAAAACATTTACTTGTCCTAACTAAAAAGAAAAGGTGAACACAGTTCACTCTTTTGAAGATACAGGTGTGCAGTGTTGCAGAAAGTGAGGCAGATTGTATATTTTCATAAATCGATTTTTATTATTCACATTTTTACATTCATTAATTTAACAGACACTTAGGGTGCGTTTCCTGTGCATAGTACCCCGCGGGACAGGTCGGGGTCAGCTCACTTCACTTTGGCTTGGTTAGCTTTTACTTGGTTAGCTTTTCCATTGAGTTTAGTAACACTTCGGAGTGGGAGGGATTATATGCTTGTTGTTATATTCGCGCTGAGAAAACTGCTGTGACATCATACAACAGAGGAAGCGTTGTTGGAATGCTTATACATTCACATACATTTATTTATTAAAATTTTAGATAAATTCAAAATTAAAATTGACCACCACAAATAAATGTTTGCACACCACAATTATCACTTCCTCTGTCTCACATGACAGTTTCTGTACAAACACCTGTGGCATAAGTCGATGCGCTCCTTTGAGCGTCATTTAAGCTGCAAAAATGCCATGAATGCGGACGTTCCCGTTGTGAATGTGCCGACACAAACCGCAAGTCTAAAAAACTGTTGTGGTGTTCTTGATTCTTAACCAGTGGATGTTTTTCACTGCTAAAAGGGAGTCTGGGAACCTACAACAAAGTACAGATGACAACAAGTTTGTTCGAGACAGTGCAAGCTAGCATGAAGGTAAAGCTAATCTTGCGTTTAGCATGATACTCGTCATGATTCTCTCAGACCAATCAGTGATCTTCAGTGTTTTCACATCACATTTTAGTATCAGCTCAACTTGCTTGGAACCCCTACTGAGGTGGTCCTAAAAAAAGTATCAGGTACTACGTACTGTATCCCGTGGAAAAGCCCCCAAAAGCAAGCCGCACTGACCCAAATTGTGGGGGTACTATGCTATTGAAAGGCACCATTTTTCAAACTACCTTGCAACATTTTGCCTTACTCCAGCGATACTTCAGCCAAATATCAAAATTACTCCATGTACTCACCATCAAGCAATCTGAGATACATCATCTTTCAGGCAAACACATTTGGAGTTATTTTAGTAAATGTCTTTGCTCTTCCAAGTTTTAATGATAGAAAACCGGGAACAACTTCTGACTTTAAACCCCAAAAAGTGCATTCATCCTTCACAGATATAATCCACTCGGCTCCAAGTGGTTAAGATGGCGATGTACCTGGAAGCTAGTTATTATAGTTTATAAAGTTTAAAATCTGGATATTTTTCTTACAAAATTGCGTCGACGCAGAACACCTTTTACAGCAGTGTGGATTATGCTTCTGTGAAGGATAAATGCACTTTTTTGGGGTTTAAAGTCAGAGGTTGTTCCCTGATCCCTGTTTTCTACCAATATAAAGCTTGGAAGAGCAAAGACATTTACTGAAATAACTCCAAATGTGTTGTCTGCGAGGTGAACACTGTTGAAAAATGAGAGTAAGGCTGTTCGACGTTATTGTTTTTTTATCATTGACACGGAGCAGTTTTTGCAGCTCTGCACATTTTTCGTTTTGTTACTTTGATGTTTTTTGGCAAGAGCCTGAAAGCATCAAATGTGAAGTTTGTTTAGTCTGTTTTCTCTCTTTGTTTTTAATTTTTCATGCTTTATTGGTTTTGTTACATATATGTTTATGTTTACGCACTTTAGTACTATTTGGATGGGATTAGTTTGACATAGGGAGGTGGGGTAAAGCAATTTTTATTAGAGCTTTAGTCCTCTCCGAATGCTCCGTGTCAGTAATCATTACGGACAATGTCAGTAAAGATTACGGCAATTTTTTCCTTCTGTAAAAAGGTCTGGAGAAATGACCTCAGGTAATAATAATGCAGTGCGAATAGACCAGCTCTAAATATACATGTAAATTTCATAATTTCCTGTTATTTTTCGGATTTCTTTCAAATATGAAAGCACTTAAAGAAGCATTTACTTGCGTTCTAGGCGGATAAACAAGTGAATAGCAAGTCAGTTCCTGAATACCACGACACATACTTAAAAAAAAAGTCAAATTCACTTCTCAGAGGCATGAAAAGTTTCTGAAACTGGCGTTTTCCCCAAACTTAAATTAAACGCCGTGTTTCGAGTTTTTCTCGTTTGTGTCATGTTGTTTGCACATGTGATATCAGGAAGCAAGGTAATGTGCACGTGAAGAAGAGAGAGGTGACGTGCTGTGTAATCGAGTTACCCCTCCCACTTCTGAATGTTTTACTGAGATTTCTAATCCCGTGCGAATTGACCATCAATATTACAGACGTCCTGTGGTAAAATTACATTACGTCATCTACCCCCGTATAACTAATCCTGTCCGCATAGGGCTTTTGGCAGACATAAGCGATGTAAAATGCATTAAATCCATAATTTTTTTATTGGTATGCTGAATCGGACCCGTGACCTTTGCGTTGTTAACACAATGTGCTACCATTTAAGCTAAAAGGAACACAATGTTTTTGTAAACAATTTTAACATGGTGCCTACACTTAAAAAAGTTGGTTGATCATAAAAAAGTAAGTTACCTGATTGCCTTAATTTTTTTAGTTATTTCAACTTAATAATAAGTCTCTCTTTTGTTTTGTTTTTTATTTTTCTCACTTTATTGTTTTTGTTACATATACATTTACATTTATTCACTTTGGCAGACGCTTTTATTCAAAGTGACTTAAAAATGCATTAAATCCATACATTGATTGTTTCGATACGCGAGTTCCCTGTGAATCGAACCTATTACCTTTCCGCAATTATCGCAATGTTCTACCATTTGAGCTAAAAAAAACGTGTTGTTTTTGTATATAATTTAAACTTGGTGCCTACACTAAAAAAAGTTAGTTCAACATAAAATGCAAGTTAAGATTAGGTACATTTTAAGGCAACCAGGTAGCTTACTTTTTTACGGAGCCCCTAAGGGGACATGGAGCAAAAATTAAATAAAGTTTAGTTTCGCGTGCGCACGTGAAACTATCGCGTGGTCACGTGAAACTATCGCGTGCTCACGTGAAACTATCGCGTGCCCACGTAAAACTACTTTTTTTACTCCAATGTCACCATAGGGGCTCGGTACTTCTGCACATGAAGGTTTGGCGTGAGCACATGAAAGTTTCACGTGAGCACATAAAAGTTTCAAGTGAGCACATGAAACTAATCTTACGATTCTTTTATTCCAATGTCACCTTAGGGGCTCTGTACTTTTTTAAGTTTTACAGCGAAGACTAAAATTAGGCCCTGTTTACACGAGGACGCTCGAGGGTGAAAACGTAAAAATATTTTATCGGATGTGCCTTTCGTTTACACGCCAACAGCGTTTTTGAGGCTTAAAAAGCAAAAAAGTGAAACCACCCTCCAGAGTGGAAATCTTAAAAACGCTCTACCATCGCGTTCCCGTCTAAAGGGTAAACACGCAAACGTCCGCTCACGGTGTCTCTCGTCGCGTACACGTTTATGTCACAGGCATGCACCAGTTCAGGAAAATAACAACAAAACCTCTATTAAATTGTTGATGTGCCAATTCGTCTGAGGCAAATCAGACGGCTTTGGATGAGACCTGGGAGAACAAGGAAGAAGGTTGTACGCAGGCGCGCGGACTTGGTGTTGTTGTGTGTCAGTGCTTCACATTGCCACCTAGCAGCCTGGAGTGCATACTACATCGAATATCACACACTTTTGCGTCACCATATGCACACAGATCCTTCCCAAAACACTCGTATTAACTCAGAATAAAAAGTGATAATGCAACGCCACTTTTGTGTTTTCTCTTCAGATCGTTTCAGATCGTAGCCTTAGTTCAGGTATGTTTTAGGCCTGTTATCGGAAATTAAATGTATAATTCACCAAAACATGAAAATTGTTGTCGTTTAAATTCTGTGGTTTGATCTTTGAGCAGGTAAAAATCTTTGGAGAATCATAACATGACTCCTGCTGTACGATAACTGTTCATTGTGTTTTTTCCATCTGTATCTCCGCATCCAGAGATCTAAGTAACGTGAACTGTGAGGAGTTGGGTCCTTTGCCTCCAGGCTGGGAGATCAGAAACACGGCCACCGGACGGGTCTACTTTGTGGACCACAACAACCGGACCACTCAGTTCACAGACCCCCGTCTCTCTGCTAACCTGCACCTGGTGCTTAAGTGAGTCACGTTCTGTGAAATCCACTTTGATCTCATTAAAAAAAAACTCTCGAAGTCTCATTCTGTTCTGTCTCACATTTGTTTGAACAGTCCCAGTCCCAATGGTTCCCGTAGTACCTCGGAGGCTCAGAGCAGGTAAGACATGAATGCCAAACGAGTCGTGGAAAATCCTTGGATTTGTCCGTTTTTCATCCGTGTGTGTGCGTTGGTTGTGTGAGCTGTTGGAGTGCAATAATGGGAAAGAGATCGAGTTTCCCTTTTCCTGTTCTAACAGATCAAAGCACACGTTCCACATTCCGTCTTCCCACTTTGTGTTTCTTGCAGTAACAAGAAAGTTCGGAAGGGTACGACATGCGTGGACGGGATCTCGCATGGTATCTTGTAAATGAATCGCTGCACCTGCATATCACATTTTGACATACACATGCGAATTGGAACCATGCCAAAATGACACGAAGCATCCACCTGTCAAGTTGGATGTTTTGACTTTGAGATTCATCAAGCAGGGCTACAGATGGAAATTATAATGTAGATGAGACATATATAGCATTTTTACATGCAAATATTACAATAAAGGTCAGCGGAAAAATGGAAAAAAAGCCACAAAGATATAGCAGACATCATTTCGGTAAGATGTCATCCGTCAAACAAATTGACTGTCAGAGGCGGTTTAAATGTTCCAGGCTGTCTAGTTTAAATTTGGAAACGGCTTCGGATCATATGTGGATAATATCTCTCAGGACATCTGCCTTATATCACCGCATAAAGTGATTTACCTCTCGTACACCCACCTTTGTGTCATCCGACAAATATTCTTGCTCAGCTTCTATCGGTTTATGAGCTCATGATCGGTAAATGGCTTTAAATGCATGATGGGAATATTGGGTGTGTGGTTGGCATGCATGTGCGTGTGTGCATGCATGAGTTACTGTTGTCTTATGATGGATCCTCCCTGTTGTTGCGAATCCAGGATTATAAGGGTCGCTGACGGATTACAGTCAGTGATCCAAGATCTAGAAATCATCAATGAGGGCTTGTTTTACGTATAATGCACAGCTGGCTTCTGAGAACTGATCTAGGGCGTTTACATTGATCCAGATTCGAACCAGATTCAGGTGTGGTCAGTGCAGGATAAGTAAAGTGAGTTTTGCGTGTTAGGGAAAATAAAGGCAGAAAAGGAATATTTGAGGAATGTGGGTCACGTGTAAAGCAAGAACTAGTTTAGGGATCCATGTGACGCAGATAAATGAGAGTCTGGCCGTGAATTGAGTATTAAGTGATACACAACAATTAAAGTTAGTGTCTGTCTTAGCTGATTTGATGATTTGTTTTTCATTTATATGCATCTGTATACATTTTCATCTCCGTTGAAACAAATTTTTGCCCTTTATGTGAAAGTGATTAAGGAGAGGACAGGAAAGTACAGGGAGGAAAGAGTGGTATGGGATCGGCAAATGACCATAAGCCGGGAATCGAACTGGGGTTGCCGAAAGTGCGAAAGCGCCACATGTCGAATCGCTGCCCACTACACCATCGTTTTCGACATTACTTTGATTTTTACTTTGATTTTTAATAATCAGGGTTCAAGGAATTTCTGGAATATCATGGAATTTTAAAACGTTTATTCTATACATTGAAAGTCAGGAAATGTTATATATATATTTTTTGTCCAAATCATGGAATATCAGGATTTTGTTTGTCGCTTTAAATTTTAGTTTTGATGTAACAGGGTTCCCACGGGTCCTTGAAATCTTGAAAGTTTGTGAATCTGGGGGAAAAAATTCAAGGCCCTGGGAAGTTTTTGAAAATATACATGCATAGATGCAGGTCATTGAAAGTGCTGAATCTATTTTATGCAAGAAGTTTTCTGCGAAAAAATCCATATTATTCCCTGTGTAGTGCAGGATAGTCTCATAAAAATTCTAGACTTTTTAATAAGCACACGTGCTAAACTGTTCGCTTTAAATGCTTATATCTTCTGTAGGGAATGTTGATTCATACTAAAATGCCTTTTTGCATAGTTGTGTTTGACACATGAAAACGTCTCGGGTTACGTATGTAACTGTTGTTCCCTGAGAAGGGAATGAGACGCTGCGTCTCCCTTGCCATACTTCCCGCGTCCCTGTAACGCCGTCTTTGGCAATATTTCAGATAGCAATATACTTCCTGGCTTCCGTGTCACCCTGTCTTTGTCGTTAAGCCTCACCATTTGTTGAATTTGATATAGACATTCAGACGCACTTATTTGTACTGTATTATACTTATCAATTTTGGATATTGTAGCCACACTTATTTGAATCGGCAACTTAGCCATCAAAGGGACTAAAACAGTGTGATGCTTGTTTGTGTATGTGTGTGTGCATGCACCTGCTGACCGATAGACGTCTTTTTAAATTCTCCTCTCGCTCTCTGTCTGCGCAGTCGTCCCGGGCAGCTGAAGGAGCAGGCGCAGTCTGTGGTGTCTCCTGGCAACCTTCCCGAGGATCCCGAATGTCTCACGGTGCCCAAGTATAAACGAGACCTGGTGCAGAAACTGAAGATCCTCAGACAGGAACTGTCCCAGCAACAGCCTCAGGCGGGACACTGCCGTATCGAGGTCTCGCGAGAGGAGATCTTTGAGGTGAGATCCTCTCCAAACATAACATAATGCAGCACAGCTTAGAATTAAATCTTATAAAAATGTGTTATCTTTTGAAAACTTGGACATAAAACTAGTTCAAAGTACGTTACGTTTCACTAAACAAGCACAAAGCTTAAAGGGATAGTTCACCCAAAAATGAAAATTCTGTCATCATTTACTCATCCTCTTGTTGTTTTAAACCTGTATGAATTGAACACAAAAGAAGATATTTTAAGAAATGATGGTAAACACACAGCAGTAAGTGACCATATACTTCCATAGTAGGAATAAAAATATGATGGAATTTAATGGGTACTGTCAACTGTGTGCTTCCATCATTTATAAAAAATATTTTCTTCATCATTTATCACAATACTTCCAAAATATTTTTTTTTTACTATGAAAGTCAATGGACACTATATGCTGTGTGTTTACCATCATTTCTCAAAATATCTTCTTTTGTGTTCATCAGAAAAAGAAATTCATACAGGTTTAAAACAACACGAGAATGAGTAAATGATGACAGAATTTTCATTTTTGGGTGAACTATCCCTTTAATGATATTTGTATGCATTACAATTTATAGTATTGCATCATTATATAGAGTACTATTTACCTCTATATTTTAGCAAAGCATTCAACTAAATATTTTTTTATACTGAGATTTCTGTGAACATTTTAAAGTGATGATGCAAACAAACTGTTGGATTTTGCATTGATTCTTTAAAACAGCTGATGAGTTAAGGACACAAATTAAACTTACCAACTCGATCCTCAGAAAAAGTCAAAGGTGATTTAGTAGGCAATGCAAGTTTATTTGTATAGCACATTTCATACACAGAAGTCATTCAACGTGCTTTACATAGAAATGAGAAAACAATATGTTTGTATATGTCAAACCAAAGTGTATTATTAACATAATATTATGTGTCACTGTCAATGTCCAATGCATTACATATTACAAAACACAGCTACAACTACAATCATCACTAGTATAGAGGTGTGTGTTATCATATCATGGACGCAGACATGAAATTGCAAATGTGCAGGTAGATAGGAGTGCAAATGCATTTTTAGGCCATTAGTCGCACCATCAGCACCTGCCGACCACAACTACAGATTTTAATGAGTTGGGAACAGTGTTGGGAAAAGTTACTTTTAAAAGTAATGCATTACAATATTAAGTTACTCCCCCAAAAAGTAACTAATTGCGTTACTTAGTTACTTTTCATGGAAAGTAATGATTACGTTACTTTTGCGTTACTTTTGCGTTACATTTTCGTACTTGGCTGAGGCTTGATCTCTTTCAGGCCTTGCAGGTGGCTTTTATGACTGATTAGTTCTGCATTCAGAAATTGCATATTTCCATTGCAAAAATTACTGAAACTATTCCCGCTCAGGCGCGCATGCATAGAGTTCGTAATTCATCTATGTTAAAGGGGTCATATTATGAGATTTTTTTTTAAGACGCAAAATAAATCTTTGGTGTCCCCAGAGTGCTTATATGAAGTTTTAGCTCAAAATACTCCACAGATCATTTATTATAGCATGTTAAAATTGCTCATTTGTAGGCCTGAGCAAAAGTGTGTCGTTTTTGGTTGTGTCATTTAAAATGCAAATGAGCGGATGAAATGCAAACACTGATTACAATGATGGTGGTTTGTTGTAATTGAAACTCAATTGTGCTATCAATTCTTTATTTTCTCCCTCTTTCTCTCTGCACTAAATTGCAGTGCTGTGGTTGGATAGTGCAGATTAAGGGGGGGGGGGTATTATTGTAATTCGCCTTGCTACCTACCTCACAAAACAGGTGAAATCTGAAAAACCAAATTTTTCACATGCTTGCAGAAAATGGCTTACTGAAATTAAGTTACTGGGTTGATCTTTATCAAATTTTCTAGGTTGATAGAAGCACTGGGGACCCAATTATAGCACCTTAACATGAAAAAAAAAAAATTTCACGCAATGACCCCTTTAATACCAGGGCCGGGTCTACAGGGGGGCTGTGAGGGGCATTGCCCCCCCAGATTTTCCTTCTGCCCCCCAAAAAATGTCCAGCCAACATTAAATTAACGGAGTCTCTCTACACAAAAAACGTCTTCTTTAGACAAGGGCTAGCTTTTACAGCTCACGCCCACTATAGTCTGATTAGCTTATTCTAAACTTTAAGGTTTTTTCAGCAGTATTTAAGTCACAAGAAAAGTACTACTGTTCTCTATGACGGTAACTAAAAAAACCGCATCTTTAAAATATATATCAAAAACAATGCAATTTAGTATAACATAAACGTAATAACCCAACACATATTAAATTCAAACTTTTTTTTATAGTAAAACATGCCCAAAATAGCCCCTTATCCTTTCTTAGACTCACCTCATTATTTATTCATTCAAATACAACAGCCAATGGCAAGTCTCCAGCAGCATTTAATGTGTTTGTTTTAGACGTAGTTCTGTTTATTAAAATTAGAATATGCAGTTTGGTTGTGGCATACTATATAGTAAATATAAATGATATAAGATGGTTATACAGTAAATATACAGTATTGTTCCAGCTGTGCATCGCGTGCCGTCTTAAAATCAAATTTTGGCGGTTTTGTCAACGTCATTCATCAGCTCATTCAGCTCGCGTTTGAGGAAAACTTCACACGCAAAAATCTACAGACTTTTAAGTTCAGGAGGAGCTTTCACTCCGCAAGGTCATCGTAAGGTAAAACGTCGTATTTTATAATATTGCGTTGTATTATAACATGTAATTTGCGGTGTTATGAACAAAGCAGTGTGATTTATCTTTGGTCTCATCGCAAATCACAGTATTTTAGGGCTTGTGCTTTTGTCTGGTGCTGTTATAGGCAAACAGGATAACCTTTGACGAATTTGTCATGCATGTCAAATTGCTTACATGATGCAACAATATATTATTTAAAGCATTGTGCTTTGTTGTGATATTTTAGGTTGCTGCAGCAGCATGATAGGGTCAGGAATTAATGACAATACAGCTTATCACATATATCACATTGAAAATACATTATTTTAAATGAAGAAAATGTTTGAGAAGTGGAAATAAAGTTCCTAACAAGTGTTTATTTAGAATAAAGGCATATGTTGGGTAGGGTAGGTATAAGAATGGCTTTAATTTATCTATAAGTGAAATAATAGATTAAATGCAGTGTAAACATTAATAAAATATACCTATATGTACAGCTTTATATTTATATCACCTGCTTGCCTGATTTCATTAACTGTGACTTAATGTGTCAAACTAGTGTAATCATATAACATTATGGGCCCTATTTTAACGATCTGAAACGCAAATGCGAAGCGCAGAGCGCAAGTGACTTTGTGGGCGGATCTTGGGCGCTGTTGCTATTTTCCCGGCGGGAGAAATAAGTCTTGCGCCGGGCGCAAATCAATAAGGGGTTGGTCTGAAGTAGGTTCATTATTCATAGGTGTGGTTTGGGCGTAACGTCATCAGAACGCTATCCAACATTCCCTTTAAACGCAAGGGCGCAAGTTCCATTGCGGGTTGCTATTATTATGACGGATTTGACAGGCGCATGCCAGGAGCGGTTCACAGCCGAGGAGACCGACGCTCTTGTAAGAGCAGTCAAAGACAGAGAAGTTGTTTTGTATGGGGATAGGAGAAACCCGCCCAAATCAGCGTCGGTTAAACAGGCGTGAGAGGAAATAGCCGCAATTGTCTCATCAGCTGCGCCAAGCACTACAATGATGTCAGGAGACGGGCACGCTGGGCACACAGGAGGACATCGCTGCGTCCACCCTCACCGCTGAAAGGGTTTGGGGGCTTTGAAATCGGACGCAAGAAACGCAAGCAAGGTTCAACCCCAAAGTACACTTACAAATCAAGTTCACATACATGAAGGTTTCTTATGAAAACATTTTAATTATTATTTAGATAAAATAAACGTAATACAGCCACACAACAAACTTATGAAAATATTTTAATCGTTTTTTGCATGAGAATTGTTTAACGCTGCCACACAAAATAAATAAAAACTATCACCACAATGCTCACCACAATGATTTCCCTTATCTCATGTGTTAATATTTTTATTGTAATAATTTATGATTTGCAAAAATAACTGTTGCATCTGTGTAGATTAGATAAGCAAAGTGTGTGCGTGTTGTGCACGCTATACATTATGATCAAGCATGCGCCCTTAAAATAGCATTATGAACTACGCGCAACGCGCCACTGACTTTAGACTAGTTTTTTTTGGTTAGTAGCGCAATTGTTTTTTGAAACTGCAAAATAGCATAAAAGATGGTTTGCGCCGGAGCACGGCTCCTTTTTTTGCGCTGAACCGCCCAGGGAGCGCAAGTTCATTCCCTAGTTTGCCGACGTGCGTCTGTGGAGGGAAAAACCCGCTGTGCGCCAGTGCAAAATACGAAATGATACATGCGTCACTGACAAAGTCAATTGCGCTGGGTGCAAGATAGGGCCCTATAAATCATTAATCTAATTGCATCTACTTTTAAAATTTGAACGTGCAAAATGACATATAAATTGCCTTTTATTATAAGACATGCAAAGTAATATTGGATTGAAACATCCATAATTTTAGTGTATGAATCATTTTAGTCGAGAAATGGCTGCCCACCCAAAAATCTTGACTGCCCCCCCCCAGTCCAGCAAGCCTAGTACCGGGCCTGTTTAATACGTTCAGTTTAATGCAGTACATTGTTTTTTAAAACATCAAATTAATTAAACTGAAAAGTAACTTGTATTACTTTTTTAAAAAAAGTAACTCAAATATTAATGTGCACATTTATAAAGTAATGCATTACTTTACTCGTTACTTCAGAAAAGTAATATTATTACGTAATGCACGTTACTTGTAATGCGTTACCCCCAACACTGGTTGGGAATGCCGTGTTACCTTTACCATACTGACCTTTGAGCTCTATTTGATGTTACTCATCTATTCACGAATAAAAAAGCCTGTTAAATGCCTGTTAACTGCAATAACGTGCCGAGATCACCTCAGTTATAGAGTCGATGCATGTGATTCGCACTGCATGTGTGTGTCTGAGTCTCATTTCAGCCTCATGTTTGTTAGAAAACATTCGCCTCCTCTTCCCTTTGCTCAGCTTGAAGCAATTTTTTTGGCGAGTGCGTCTGTATGGTCATCTGTTTCGGGGTGTTTGTGGGCGTTGAGCTGGATGCGCATAGACATTTCTGGATGCCACATTCCAACATGCTGCATTTTCTCCCCATGGACAAGCTTGACCTTAACTGTGGCTTTTAATCCGTGGCAATTAGCTGTGATGTCTTTTGTGCGAATAAAAGCAGATATGTGCATTTATAAATTCCAGTTTTTTTCTTCCAGGTAAATGCACCAGAAGTATTTATGACTAAACATGCACTACGCTAGTTTTTGTCCAATCAAATTCTCTGAATGGTAGAATCAGAATGCACCTCCACCTAATACTACCTGCCAACAAATTAGTTTAATGGTGTAACAAACTAAAGCCAATAAAAAATAAAGACATTATTAAGACAGGAAGGAAGTTTCTGTAGGTGTAGTAGCTTTGTGCAGTTGTCTTCAAATTGTAATCCATCGATGGATGTTTTGATCACATTGATTTTGGCATTTTGTGTCTTCAGGAATCATACCGGCAGGTGATGAAGATGAGGCCGAAGGACTTGTGGAAGAGGTTGATGGTGAAGTTTAGAGGAGAAGAAGGTCTTGACTATGGAGGAGTCGCCAGGTATAACTTTGACACCAAACTTAAAATTTACACTAGATTTCTTAAATCACTCACATTATTTACTCATCATCATTTTGATTTTACTCTGTATGAGTTTCTTTATACAAAATATAAGAAGATATTTTGATAAACGATGATGGTACCCATTGACTTCCATAGTAGGCACAACAAATACTATGGAAGTCAATGGGTACCGTCAACTGTGTGCATACCATCATTTATCAAAATATCTTTTCGAATAAAGAATCTCATACAGGTTTAAATCAACATAAGGATGAGTAAATGATGACATTTATGGAAATCAACACTCATAAAACTAAATAGTGTTGCAAATGCCATTTCAAGTTGATGTTAAAGCTTGCGTGTCCACCTAGTGGTAAAATTAGTGTATAACTCTTTAAAAGAGTGCCATGTTTGGCCTCTCACACAAAAATTGATGTAACCAGCTTAACCAATTCAAATCATTGTATTGGTATTGTATGTTATTGTATGCTGGGCATTGTCAATCTTTTGTAAATAAGGCTTTGAAGGAACACACCACCGTTTTTCAATATTTTGCTATGTTCTTACCTCAACATAGATGAATTAATACATACCTCTCTTTTTTCAATGCGTGCCCTTGATCTTTGTGCAGCGCGTTGTGAATGTGTTGGCATTTGGCCTGGCCCCATTCATTCCTTGGGATCCAGGCAGGGATGAGTTTGGGGCCACCAGATACGTCCATGTTTTCCCTATTTCAGGACTGTTACATGAGTGGTTACACGAGTAAGTACACTGTCGAAAATAAAGGTACAAAGTTGTCACTGGGACAGTACCCTTTAAAAAAGTCCTAATATGTACCATTTAGGTACAAATATGTATCTTTGAACTGCCAATATGTACCTTTGAAGTACTAATATGCACTTTTTGGGTACAAGGGTGTACCTTTTTGAAAGGGTACTGTCCCAGTGACAACTTTTGTACCTTTATTTCTGAGAGTGTATGGGGGCACTTCGACCTCGGACGCAGTAACATCATCAACTCCCACTCTTGTTCGTTACTGAGGTCGAAGTGCTGCAAACTAAATGCTCTCACGCCATACAAAATAGTTATCATTTTTTATCTGCTTATAAAAATAGGCACGTTTTATTTTGTGCCACCATACTCACTCGTGTAGCTACTCATGTGGCGGTCTTTAAACGGGGAAAGCATGGAGGTGTCTGGTGGCTTCTGAATTCGTTCCTGTTTGGATCCTGAGGAATGGGTGGGGCTGGGCTGAATGCTAGCATATTCACGACGCGCTGTACAACGATTAAAGGTGCGCACATTAAAAAAAGATAGGGATGTATTAATTCATCTAAGTTGAGGTAAGAACATAGTAAAATATTAAAAATGGTGGTGTTTTCCTTTAAAGGAGAAGAAGTGTTTGGACTTTTTTATATTTCTTATAGTTAATATGAATGCATCCTTTTCCCCAAAGATATAATTAAATTTAATTTATGTGTGTTTGCTGGGATTGAACCCACCACCTTGACGTTGCATCCTTTGCCGTTTAAACAACATATATACAATAACAACAGGTACACATTGTCAGTCATTTGCACCAATGCGTGTATTTTAGGGAGTGGCTGTACTTGCTGTCGCACGAGATGTTAAATCCTTACTATGGGCTGTTCCAGTATTCAAGAGATGACATTTACACACTACAGATCAACCCAGACTCGGCCGTCAATCCGGTTAGTCATCCTTCTCACCCCGTTATTCCGATGACCTGCCAAAGCAGCTGAATCATGAGCCTTGTCAGCCAAATAATCCAGATATACATACATACACTTTTGCAAACAAGTCCTTTGTTTTTCCCAGGAACACTTGTCGTATTTCCACTTTGTGGGGCGGATCATGGGAATGGCTGTTTTTCATGGGCATTACATCGACGGGGGCTTTACTCTGCCCTTCTACAAGCAGTTGCTAGGGAAACCCATCACTCTTGATGATATGGAGTCGGTGGACCCGGACCTTCACAACAGCCTCGTCTGGATCCTGTCAGTGTGCTTTATATGCTATACCCTACTATAATCCATAGTATAGTGAAATAAATTAATACTATTCATAATATTTTAATAATAAAATAAAAATATTTCTAATAATACCTAAGTGAATAATATTTAGTTTATCAATGTATCAAATAATAATGTAGGATAAATGTATTATAAATGTATTATATTAAAATATATATATATATATATATATATATATATATATATATATATATATATATATATATATATATATATATATATATATATAATTTATTTATTTATATTTATTTATTTATTTATTTATTTAATTTTTTATATATTTATTTATTTATTAGTTATAGTTATATATATTTATATATTCATATAACTAGTTAGCCTGTCTATTTGATTATATAAAAAAACAAAAGTTAATTCAGTATGAAAATAACTAAAAGTTGTAATATAATAAAGAGAAAAACACATTTAGAATTATACAATTCAAATAATTATAAAATTCAAAAATGTGTATGCTTTCTATGATTCATTTTTAGTCATCATTTCTTTTATGTTTTTAGTGATAATGACATCACCGGGGTGCTGGATCACACGTTTTGCGTCGAACACAATGCCTATGGAGAGATCATTCAGCATGAACTGAAACCCAATGGCAAAAGCATCCCTGTTACTCAGGACACGAAGAAGGAATATGTCAGGTGAGCGTGCAATACATCTCAAACTGTTTCCTGGCTTTCACATGGGATCTAGATGTCAATGGGTGTCTTTTTCTTGTTGTGTAGGTTGTACGTGAACTGGCGGTTCCTGAGAGGCATTGAAGCTCAGTTTTTGGCCCTCCAGAAAGGATTTAATGAAGTCATCCCTCAACATCTTCTCAAGTCTTTTGATGAGAAAGAGTTGGAGGTATGACCACATCTAGCAACTTGTGAGATCTTTAGCCACATAGTGTTACAACATGCTAACAAACACATTTCAAAATCTTTCTGGTAAAATTAACCAGTCAATCAGTGGCCATAGGTGGGGCTTTATCAGTGTGACATCACATTAACAAGAGAATCAAAACAGCATGTGTAATGAGACTGCTGGGGATTATAAAAAGGAGGAGTGAGTGGATTTTTTTCATTGTAGGGTTGTTGTGTTCACACACTGCCAACATACATTTATGTCCAAACACTTTGTAAAAATGGATTTTGCATAATATGTGCCTTTTAATGTGTACTTCCTTAAACAGACAACATTGGAATACTGCACCCAAGAATTAAATGTCTAAGTGTTTCTTTCTTCCCTGGAACACAAAAGGAAAATAAAAAAAGAGTAACATGCTCTACCAGTTGACGGGTATACTAATACAAAATGTTTTTGTTCAGCTTATCGTGTGCGGCCTCGGTAAGATCGACATCAACGACTGGAAGTCAAACACTCGTCTGAAGCACTGCACGCCCGACAGTAACAGCGTGAAGTGGTTCTGGCGGGCCGTCGAGTCTTATGATGAAGAGCGGAGAGCCCGACTGCTTCAGTTTGTCACCGGTTCCTCAAGGGTGCCACTGCAAGGATTCAAAGCCCTGCAAGGTACGTGATGTCATTTCCTGTAGCACTGTGTGCTCATTTGGGATCCTGAAGTCTCTCGGTGTACACATGCATTCGTTTCATATGTTTTTTTTGTGTGTGTGTTAAAAAGTTACTCCTTATTTTGTTAATAAATTTGTGTTTTAGGGATTTAACTGATATGGGGCCCTATTTTAACGATCTAAGTGCATTGTCTAAAGCGCACAGCGCAACGTCTAAATGGGCGTGTCCGAATCCACTTTTGCTAATTTAACGACGGGAAAAATCGTTTTTGCGCCGAGCGCATGGTCGAAAAGGGTAGGTCCTATTGTAATGGGAGTATTTTGGGCGTAACGTGCAGTGAACCAATGAGAGTCACAGCTCTCATTCCCTTTAAAAGCAAGTTGCGCTGGCGCTATGTCTAATCCCTATAAACTAAACGGAGGTAGAAGATCCCCAGTTTAAGATTAATGTTAAATAATTGTGTTGTTTTTCCCTTATATTTAAATTGTTATTTTTTTATTAAAACCTTTAAAACCCGTTTTCTTTTACTCATGGAAGTAAAAAGCAGGCTTGTAATTGCTTTAAATGTATGGCTATCCAATATCATCAAAAAATAATTTACAAGTATGTAAGATAAGGTTTGTACTCTAAATACTTTATTTGTAACAAACAGGAGATAAAGAAATTACAAACGGCTCTCCTCACGTTTCAGCACTTTGGACAGCGTTTTTTTAGCAAAGAGTTTTTTTAAGCATTACTTACAAATGTTTCTCATCTCGCCATATCCACAGGTACAGAGTCATCATATACAATAAATCCGTGAGGTAGCATTAAAAAAAAAAAAAATTAAAAACAGACGCATTTGTTTAAAGCAAAGCATTTATTTACTTATCAGGCTGCAGGTAAAGCAGCTCTTTGCGCCTTCTAACGTCTCATAATTAGTCCTCATTTATAAATATGTCCAAGAGACTCAATAATAATCTCTTAAATTCAATCCTTTAATCTTTCATATTTAAAAGCATTTTTGTGCTGCTGCGCATTTATGTACTTTGTGATAAGCAAACCCGCGTTGTCCTCCCGTTTATAGGCGCATATTACTACTGCGCTCTTTAAATAACATAAAACATATAGCGCCATTGACTTTAGACATTAGACCAGGTTTTTGTTGGTCAATGGCGTAGTCTATTTTAGTTGCCTCAAAATAGCAACGCGCCAACAATGCGCCTGAACACACCTCGTTTTTCAGACCAGAACGCCCATGGGCGCAAAGGGGGCTCAAATGCATTTGCTATTTAAACAACGCGGCGCTAAACGTGAAAATTAGGGTGGAAACTAGCGAAAGACACTTGCGTCGCGCATTGCGCTGCATTGTGCCGGGTGTAAGAGAGAGCCCATGATGTTGTAATGGTTCAAACTAGTTTCTAGCAAGTGATTTAAGAATCAAAATGTTGATGTTGAGTTGTTAAAATTTGTATTTAAACTCTGTACCGCAGGTGCCGCTGGACCACGTCTTTTTACCATTCACCAGATTGATGCCAGCACCAATAACTTGCCCAAAGCGCACACTTGGTAAGCATTTTTGTATGGGGGTTTACATAAGACTAATAGTTGACCAACATAGGTTTTTAAAAATGGTACATCTGTATAATTATATACAATTTACAGAAACAGAAATATGGCCAACAGACATTGGCAAATGTAATAAAGGATTAGTGAATTTTCTTAAAAAATAAATAAAAACTCAGATAATTTACTCACCACCACGTCATCCAAAATGTTGATGTCCCTCCCCGTTCAGTCGAGAAGAAACTATGTCCTTTGAGGAAAACATTCCAGGATTTTTTTCATTTTAATGGACTATAATGGACCCCAACACTCAACAGTTTTAATGCAGTCCAAAATTGCAGTTTTAACGGACTCTAAATGATCTCAAACGCCCTTTGGGGTCTTATCTAGCGAAACAATTGTCATCTTTGGCAAGAAAAATTAAAAATATGCACTTTTAAACCACAACTTCTCGTCTATCGCTGGTCATGTGGTGCACCAGCGCGACCTTACGTAATACGTCGAGAGGTCACGGATGATGTATCGAAACTACGCCCCAGTGTTTACAAGTGTGGAGAAAGAGGACCGTTAATAATGTCGAATAATAATAATTAATGTCTTAGTGTCAGTTTATTGTTTAAAATAGTCCGCAAATGTGCGTTTTATGTAACACGTGACCTTTCGATGTCATTACGCAATTACGTGAGGTCACGCTGTCTCGTCACACAGCCGGAGGAAGACGTGAAGTTGTGGTTTAAAAGTGCATTTTTTTTCTTGTGAAAAATGACAATCGTTTCGCTAGATAAGACCCTTAATGCCTTGTTTGGGATCGTTTAGAGTTCTTTGAAGCTGCAATTTTGAACTGCATTAAAACTGTTGGGGTCCATTGGAGTCCATTGGAATGGGAAGGGTCCTGAAATGTTTTCCTCAACAGACATGATTTCTTCTCGACTGAGCGGAGAGGGACATCGGCATTTTGGATGACATGGTGGTGAGTAGATTATCTGGATTTTTTTACGAAAATGAACTAATCCTTTAATCAAAAAAAAATGCTAATATCATCCGATTGGTCTGGATGATGTTTCAGTCTGTCACGAGTGTTTGTTCTCGCTCTTTATTGGACCTCAGACAATAATTTACAACCGCTATTTATTTTTATTCACTTATATTTCAGCTTTAACCGAATCGACATTCCTCCGTACGAGACCTACGACAAACTCTACGACAAGCTGTTGACGGCCATCGAGGAGACCTGCGGCTTCGCTGTGGAATGATAGCGGTTGCAGAGGAAGCTTTCTCAGGGGCGGGACGCACCTGTCAGGCAGCCGACAGAAGCCTCACGTTTCCCCCTGCGGATGAGGAAGTTCAAACAGGAAGGCCTCAGGAAGGGTGGATTATAGCGCAGCACTCCTGATGCTGCTATACGAGTTCATTTGAAAAGAAGAGAAGAAGCAACTTTCTTTTCAGCTGCTAGTAACTCTTTAACATTTTACTTACTATTTTACGGATCCTCCTCTTCCTGTTGTTTTTGTTTTTTTTAGTCCATACGATGATTTTTTTTAGCATTAAAACAAAAGATATTAACAGTATTTCATGTAGCATTTGTACCAACTAGACTTTAAAAGAGGCTGAAGAGGATGCAGACAAGCTGATGTAGAAGCACTACTGTCTGTCTTTGCACGAAAAGGTCAACAAAGGACTGCAACACTTGCCGTTTTGGACTTGAAGCTTTTCGTAGTACCCGCAAAACTTTCCTTGTTGATTTCTCGGCAGGTTTGTGCGGTAAGCGACGGCAGGAAATTGCGAGGTTTGCTTTCTACAATCAGGGAAGTCGATCCTCTCCGCTGGCCTCTTTTGGGCTCCCTTACATTAAACAACATCCAACTCTACCTAGACAGACTTGAGTTATAAGCTTGTTTCAAGTGAATGAATCCTTTTGTTGGTAGGTAGTCTAGCTTTATTTTTATATGGTGTGAGAGGATGAGGTTAAACAAATCAAACTATACAGATCTAATATATCGGCAAACTTAAAAATCAGTCAGGTTGACATTGGCTTGCTTTAAATTTATTTTTAGGGAAAAAATACAATTGTGAAAAAAATCATTAAATATATTGTCTTATTGGTATCAGCTTTTTTATAATGAAATATCAAGTCTCAGATGTTAATTAAACCCTTTAAAAATTCAAATACGATGCAAATGTATGCGCATGTTAATGAGATGTGAAATGTCTTCCATTTCTTAGCGTCTCGTTATGATGTCACCGCTGGTTTTTAAGGAGACATGCAAAATTGTTTACCCCCGACTCACGGAAATCAAGGGAGAGTGTTGTTTGTATCACTTGTTATTTTTGTAATTTATTATTAATCCATTGTAGTACCAATTTCCTGAACTTTTTGTACCATGCAAAAACTTCACTGGCCTTCAGTGAGCGTTACAAATGAATCGCAAGGAGAGGATAGGAGCTGTATTAAAGAAGAAATACGTCTATATTTTATAGAAATACAGAAATTGGCTATAGGTGTAAATCTTGGTAGATAGAATATAACGGAAGCATGACTTATGTGCTCTTTGTAATCCACGGCTTGAAACATTAACTTTCTTCAGGATTATTCAAATGAACTGCATAAATAAACAAATGCAGTTTTATATATATATTGTTGAATGTTTTTGAGATGCTGCCTGTCTATAGCAATCCTCTATGACCATGGACTGTTGTTAAGAGTTTGCATACGCTGAAAATGAACTATACACCTTTTGTTACTTTTTTATAAATCCAGTGTAAAGAAGGAGAAAAAAAATAAAAAACCCTACGGATGGATCAGTTAAATATTTTAAGATGGTGCTTTGTATAGTAAAGAATATTGGTCATATATGTGGATCACTGACTGTCACTTATCTTTAATTTAATTTGATTCGAAAGAAAAAAAATACATTTTGCACACACAATATAATGGCTGTATATAATAGGCAAAAAATCTATTTACCAAACTCTTTATGGACTGAATTATTATATATTTCATTTAAATCTGGTGCACACATACAAATCTCTCTGTCTTCTCTTCTTTTATTATTGTTTTTGTATAGTAAAAATGGTCTCCATATGGACTGGCGGCCCATGTTAAGACGGTTGTTCCTTTATAGCATGATTTAATGGCAACACTTCTAACTTTCATAGCTGACCGGTGCAATTTGCTACATGTAACACACACTATCATTTTTTTGTAAGAGTGTTTTATTTTTGTGTGTAATTAGATCTGATTAAACTTGCTTTCATGATGGGATAACATTGTTTGTCTGTGTCTGTAATATTCTAAGTATGCAATAGACTATGTTTGCGATTCATTCAGTAAAGGGACATTCAACTTTTTTTGAAAATAGGCTCATTTTCCAGCTCCCCTAGAGTTAAACATTTGATTCTTACCATTTTGGAATACATTCAGCTGATTTCCGGGTCTGGCGCTAGCACTTTTAGCATAGCTTAGCACAATCCATTGAATCTGATTAGACCATTAGCATCGTGCTAAAAAAAATAACCAAAGAGTTTCTATATGTTTCCTATTTAAAACTGGACTCTTCTGTAATTACATTGTGTACTAAGACTGACTAAAAATTAAAAGTTGTGATTTTCTAGGCAGATATGGCTAGAAACTATACTATCATTCTGGCGTAATAATCAAGGACTTTGCTGATGTAACATGGCTGCAGCAGGCGTAGTGATATTAAGCACTGCCTGAAAATAGTCCCTTTGGTTACTTTCAATAGCAGGGGACTATTTTCGGGCATTGCGTAATATCACTACGCCTGCTGCTTCCATGTTACATCAGCAAAGTCCTTGATTATTACGCCGGAATGAGAGTATAACAATATATTTTAATTTTAATTTTCTGTTGGTCTTAGTACACAATGTAACTACAGAAGAGTCAAGTTTTAAATAGGAAAAATATCGAAAATCTTTGGTTATTTTTTAGCACGAGGCTAATGGTCTAATTAGATTCAATGTATTGTGCAAAGCTAGGATAAGTGCTAGCGCCAGACCCGGAGATCAGCTCAATGAATTTCAAAACGGTAAGAATCAAATTTTTAACTCTCGGGGAGCATATAAGTGGAGGGTCCCTTTAAAGGGGACATTTCACAAGACTTTTTAAGATATAAAATAAATCTTTGGTGTCCCTAGAGTACATATTTGAAGTTTTAGCTCATGTATACTGTACCATATAGATAATTTATTATAGCATGTTAAAATTGCCACTTTGTAGGTGTGAGCAAAAATGTGCCGTTTTTTGGGTGTGTCCTTTTAAATGCAAATGAGCTGATGAAATGCAAATGCCATGATGGATTGATTGAAACTCAATTGTGCTGTCAATTATTCTCTCTCTCTCTCTCTCTCTCTCTCTCTCTCTCTCTCTCTCTCTCTCTGTATTAAATGGCAGTGCCGTGGTTGGATAGTGCAGTTTACAGGTGCAGTGTGTACATTTTAGTGGCATCTAGTGGTGAGGTGGCGAATTGCAACCAACGGCTCAGTCCACTGCTCACCCATCGCTTTTAAAAACGCATAGAGAAGCTACGATAGCCACCACTGGAAAACTGTCATCATCGTAGACAACTCAGTAAAAAAAGTTTGTCCGTTAAGGGCTTCTGTAGAAACATGGCGGAACAAAATGGCGACTTCCACGTAAGGGGACCCTCACTGTATGTAGATAAAAACATCTCATTCTAAGGTAATAAAAACATAACGGTTCATTATAAATAGGTCTTTATACACCCCTAAAAATATTGTTTTGTATATTATTTTGCATTTCTGTCAAGAGATTACACACTGCACCTTTAAGGGGTGGTATTATTATAATAAGATCCCCTTCTGACATCACAAGGGCAGCCAAATTTCATTGACCTATTTTTTCCACATTCTTGCAGAGAATGGTTTACCAAAAATATGTTAGGTTGTTCTTTTTCACATTTTCTTGGTAAATAAAAGCAATGAGGAGCCAATTATAGCACTTAAACATGGAAACATCACATTTTCATGATATGTCCCCTTTACACTCCAAAAACTGCTGGGTTATTTTTGAAATGACCCATCATTGGTTCAATTACAACCCAGTGGGCTGTATTTGTCTCTTTTTGATTTTTAGAGTGTTGTTTTTCAGTTATCAAAGAGAAATTTCTGCTTTTTAATAGTAAAAGGAATTAAATGCTACATATTGGGCCCATGCCTCATAGTCCTTTTGTGATTCCAAGGTGGATAGTTAAGCATGGTTTTGGAACAAAGGTAGCTGTTTTCCCAATTAAAATAACAAAGAAATTGGGCTTCGTTTTAAAAAGGCAGGTGAGGTGTTAATATCCCCATTTTAGCAAGTATTCTAGGTGTCAGACCAAGACCGTCCATTTCTCAGTCCAAGATAAAGGCTACTTTAGATGCCACATGAGGTTATATAACACAAATCACAGAATTGTATTTCTTTATTCATTATCATTATTTTTTATTATTCCTATCATAGATTCTTTAACGTAATCTCTGTTTTTGTAGACTACACACAAACTAAACCATATACATTATTTTTCACATTGACAGTTTAATTTGTAAACAAACATTTATAGATGTGTTTAACCTCCTAAGGCTAGAGCTTTAGTTTGTCTTTTTTTCCAGATTTCTACCAGCTATTTTGAGTTTAGGAAGAACCAATAAATATAATAAACAAATATTTTTCTTAGAACATGAAGCATATTTGTCCATGTTTGTGTACAACATGTTCCAGTTACACAAAAATAAGTATTACGGTGCAAATAAACAAAAAAAATTGAAGTCCACGTATATGGACTCACCAGGGGTGTATTCCAGAAAGCAGGGTTAACTTACCATCAGATTAACCCCGAACTTTGGGTTGATCAACCCCAAACTTGCTTACTCGGGGTATGTCGGTTCCAAAACACAGTTTAAGAGTTAGTTCAATCAACTCGCTGAAAGTAACCCAGAGTTAAAGCGCGCTCACGGTAACAACATAAAGGCATTGTCAATGGATCGCAGATTTCACGAGTCACCATGGAAACGTCAGAGAACTTAAAAGTTTTTAAATGAGAAATAACATTATAAACCAATATTTTCTGGCAAAATCAACGTTTTATAATCGGGTTAAAAGTGCGTGATTACAAAACAGATAAAATTAATTAAATAATTAATACGAACCTATTTTACCCCATTTAAGTCCAATATTGTATGTGTCTTAACGAAAATACACACAATATTATTTAAAATAATCTAAAACAATCTAAAATAATTAATATAGTAAAAATAATCATAGATTTTATATATGATTGTAAACATATGAATTATGAATATCTTTTCCCTTGTGAAAAGTAACAAAGGTTTTACTACAGTAAAAAAACATGGTTACAGTAAAACCATGGTAACCACAAAATAACCATGGTTTTCAAAAAACATAGTTAAACCATGGTTAGTGTAGTAAAACCATGGTTCTGCTGATAGTAATCAATGCACCAAAAAAAAACATGGTTACTACAACCATACACCAATAAAACCATGGTTAATTCCATAAGGGTTTCGGCACATAAAGTGCAAATCTGTCATAAGTTTAAATGTTTTTTTTTTAGATATGATTGTATTGTGTAGGCATAAAATGCATTATGATAATATTCACTATATTGTACTTATTTTACTTCTGCTCCTTTGGGTGACCCTGTATAGTTTTAGGACTTTCCTTGTATGACACTGTGTCACCATCTTTTTTAACATTTACTGATAGCTGATAGATTAATGCACCCTCTTTTATTTGTAAAGCTTCCTTACACTCCTTACAGATTTTCAATAATGTTGTGTAATGCTTTTCATTACACTACATTGTAATGCTTTTCATTACACTTCATTTGCATTGGACCATTAGGATCTGCTGTGAAAGAATTGGAGAATAGAAATGTTACATTAGTGTCAATAGTAACATGTTGTAATATGTCCTTTATCATCTAATATATGCAAATATCTAAATTTCCCTTTGCTCAAAAATGATAGCTCTGGAGAGCATCTACAAAAGGCCCATTTTAAAGAAATAAAGGTGATTTAGAAAAACACCAACTATAGATCAAATGTAGAGAGAGGGCGGATCTGCATGTTAAAGAAATAAATATGATACTATGAAATATATATTTATAATTTCATTTCATTGTGTACATGATCTAACTGATAATAGTAAATGTCTGACCACTATGCCATGTCTGTGATTTAATGGTGTTTCACCTAATTAAGTCTGTGCTTCACCTGTGTCATTCTATGGGTCAGTGTTAAATGCACATGCCACAGACCAGAGACTGCAGGCAGGGGTAACTTCTGTTCCTCAGTAATTATTATTATGATGGGCATCATGTGTTTCTATTTGTTATACCCATTTACTGTAACTTTGCCACATTGTCACTTAAGTAACATATGTTAAGATTTCTAGCTCAATAATGATAATGTATTTGCACACATATTTTTTAGAACTTTAGATTCATCTCAAATTATCTAGTAAGTGAAAGATGAGGTTATTTATGATTTGACAAAATTGATATGAAAATGTACTTTATTGTTAACATTAATTAACTGATGGAATTGTGTTTCATACATCCACTGATATTTGGAGAAATTAATAATGGACATAATTAAATTATTTACTAGTATTTAGTCCGAACACAAATATGAATCAATTTTTATTAATAATAGGCATAACTAAATGTATAGTAATTAATCCAATCACAAATATCAATCCATGTTATTAAAAAAACAATTCTTTAAAGAAAATATCATACATTTTCTAAGTCAGCAATAAATATTCGCGACTCTAAATGTATTAAATTAAATGCTTTAACATTGTAATATTATGCAAAATACATGCTTCCACGCCCGCTGCATGCTCATCATATGTACACGCATGCGCAGACATCCTCCGGAGCCTCGTTTCATTAACTAAAATGAACTTACCCTGCAACATAACCTGCTCCGGAGCAGGTTATCTTCAGAGAGTCAGTTGCTATGATTACTTACATAACCCGAAAGTTACCTCCGTTTTTGGAACCGAAAGCAGAAGTTATCCGCTTACTTACTCCTAAACTTACCCGGGTAAGGCACATAACCAGCTTTCTGGAATACACCCCAGGTCTTAGGAGGTTAAAGCTATTCCTTGCACAGTTTGCAGATTTGTGTTTGGGTTATAGCTTTATATGTATAAAACTGTGTGTGCGTGCGTGCGTGCATGTCATAAAAACCTAAACCTTGGGCATTCTCTCAAAGTTCATCACCATGATGCCTTATAAACACTATTTCACAAAGTCCTATGTATAATGGACTCAATGCCACATCTCTAAAGAATACTGAGAAATGTCACATTTTTGGAAAGCTTAGTTTTGAGACATTTAAAGATGTCTGTTTTTTTCCATGTGGGCTTTTGTTCAAAGCATGGTAACAGTACGAAGCTATTAACGTTATGTCTCAAGCTATTTCTTAAGTACCCACAAGTAACGTTACAATGTATATACACGGTATGTATCCAACTAAGAAGATATTACAATCTGGTACCATCACTGTGTTTAATTCTTGATTTTTAACGCGTAATTTCACCCCCATCTCCCCGTGTACGCATGCGCAGATACGATGCATTCGAATTGACGTCAGCGATTTACCGGAAGTCCCGTCCTTTCCTATAAAGGCTGTGAAGATCAGGCTGTGTGCGGCGTTCACCGACATCATCCCACAGCTTTACGAAATAACGCTCAATTACTTGATTTTAAATTTATACTTTCCGATTACAATATGCCTGGATATTCAGACAGAGACCGCGGTGGCCGTGACAGAGGGTAAGATGTTTGTTTTATCGTCGAGTGAAATATCTGTACATTAGACAGCTTAATCTGGATATATCTGGATTCGTGGGAAAACAATCGACGGTTGACTCGATTTAACGAACATTTTATTGTTATATAATTAATTTGTTTAGGATAAAACAGGATCGTGTTTTGCTAGTGAATTCAAAGATAAAGAGATATGCGCTTCTAACCAGTTAAAATGGCGGACGAAGACCGTCTGCCATTTTTAATGCTTTTATATGCACGCTAAAACGTTAAAATACGTCGTATATCTCGAGTTGTTTTTATACGAATATCTTTGTTTTTATTGGCATAAAGACATGTTGAGCCACGAGGTTCTGATGTTATAAAATGCCGGCCGGTTTTTTCCTCTTTGTTTCCTGTCGGTAAGCGATAAAATGGCAGCGGCTTTAAAACGTGGCGCATTAAAAAATGGCTCGATGGGGCCTGAAACTCGAGATATAGTAATCTATTATTCACAATTTCTGGTCTTTCTTGTGCCCGTTTAATTAGGTTTTAAATAAAATACGCGTTCAAAATAAATCTTTTGTTATTTCCACGCGGATCTTTGAAGGATTGAGTACCGTCAGTAAATATCAGTATGCGGAGGTTATCTTTCTTTGCCGTGCTGTGTCACTGCACATAATAATATCTCTTGATACTGTAGCATTATACGTAAACGAATTTTTTTGTAACTTGTTTCATGTGCTAATAGTTACAGCAATGGACCCCCACGTTTTGGAGGCAGCAGAAATGGACCACCTCCAGGGAAGAAGTTTGGCAATCCAGGTGACCGCCTGAGGAAAAAACACTGGAACCTGGATGAACTTCCCAAGTTTGAGAAGAACTTTTACAGGGAAAACCATGACGTCGCTCGACGATCAATTGTACGTATACTCGAACCACGTGGAGCGAGTTTTTGTTGTGTATATATTTATAATGGGTTCATATTTTTCCTATCATTTTCCTTTTCTGTACTTGTGGTTCAACGAGCTCCTAAAAACATTTTTAAAAAGGATAAAATTAATATTTTTGATTAAGAGATTATGTTTAAAAAGTGTTACTGAACACACTTTTTTTTACTGTTTTCACAATATTTAATATCCCCATTCAAAAATATGTCAGGTGGTACAACCAAGTATTGAATTTTTGCCAGTTATGTTTTAATGATATCCCTGTGTTATGGTGTGTTTTTTTGTGATAGTGGCATTTTAAATTAAAATCCTGTTAAAACAATGATGAAAATAAGTATAGCTTTCTAAGTATAATAACAGTTATAACCGACTTTAACTTGCATTCATTAAAACGGAAATTAATAGCTTATTTAAACTGTTAAGCTTTTTCCTCTTGTGGGCATTTTTAGTAGTTGCACCACCTGACATTTGCAATGAATTTACATTTAACAGACTTTTACTTGGATTGTAGTATTTAAGTTTTTGCCTGTGACAGTGTCATAAATGTACTTTTTAAATACAAAGAAAATGCTACTTAAACATTTTAATTCTTCACTTTGGTTATACCTCCTGACACAAATTAAAATGGCTTTTTTTCAATATTTGAGAGAAATTAACACATTTTTCATTTAGCCATAAAAACCACCTGGCATTCAATGGATGGTTTTATATCATGTTTACTTTTTTTTTTTTTTTTAAAGGCTGTACTACCTTGACATTTGAGAACATCCAGATTGTTGGACAACCCTTTTTTTCAATTATCCTAACATCCCAAAATTTACATATGTTAAATTTGTTATTGGGAAACGTTTTGGAAATAAAATTTGCCAAGTATCTTGAGTTTTAACGGATTTTATACGGACTGTTACCCCACCTCCCATTGTACAAGCTTGAGATGCCCAAGCAAAAATGAGTATTAAAATGGGTTTTATACCGTAAAGTGGTGCATGTCATAAATGTGTACCTTTTTATAGTAAACCATGCCCTGGACACAGTATGCGTGTCTTTAATGTTTCTTCTAAGGTATGTCTTATAAAGCTGACTTGGTGTGTTATGTATTTTAGCAAGAAGTTGACCACTACAGAAGAACTAAAGAGATTACAGTGAAGGGAAGAGAATGTCCCAAACCCATTGTGAAGTTCACTGAAGCAAATTTTCCAAGTAAGTTGATGTCTGATTGTGATTCTAAATGGTTTGTATTAATATTTGCAAGTTACTTGATCGATTGTGTCTTTTTTTGCAAACTACGTAATGGATGTCATTAACAAACAGAACTGGACTGAGCCAACACCCATCCAATCACAGGGTTGGCCAGTGGCACTTAGTGGTAAAGACATGGTTGGCATTGCACAGACCGGATCTGGGAAAACACTTTCAGTAGGTGTCTTCATCTCTTTAGCAGTTTCCTATGTGTGACAAGTTTAAACTGGTTTTAACGAGTTTTTTTGTCTACAGTACTTGCTCCCTGCTATTGTTCACATCAACCATCAACCATTCCTGGAGCACGGAGATGGACCCATTGTAAGTTGACCCTTTCTTCTGAGTAACAAGTGTCTCTCTTTAGACCAGTCTGGTAATGACGTCTTTCTCCCAATAGTGTTTGGTGTTAGCCCCCACCCGTGAACTGGCACAACAAGTCCAGCAGGTGGCGGCAGAGTACGGCAAAGCTTCTCGTCTCAAATCCACCTGTATCTACGGAGGAGCTCCCAAAGGGCCACAAATCCGGGATCTGGAGAGGGGAGTTGAAATCTGTATCGCCACCCCTGGCCGCCTTATCGATTTCCTGGAGGTTGGAAAGACAAATCTGCGCAGGTGCACATATCTTGTGCTGGATGAAGCCGACAGAATGCTGGACATGGGTTTCGAACCTCAGATTAGAAAAATTGTGGACCAAATTAGGGTATGTGCTTACATGGTTCATCCTTTTGACTTGTCCCAATGCTGTATAGGTTATATATTATTAAATTGCATGAAGAGATGCCTGATTTATAATTTAGCATTTCTAGTAGGAAAACAACATCGTAATGTCTCATGTTCCCTGTAGCCTGATAGGCAGACCCTGATGTGGAGCGCTACATGGCCAAAAGAGGTGCGGCAGCTTGCCGAAGACTTTCTCAAAGAGTATGTGCAGATCAACGTTGGTGCTCTTCAACTCAGCGCTAATCACAATATCCTACAGATTGTTGATGTCTGCAATGATGGAGAAAAAGAGGATAAGTAAGTGATAATCTTAGAGTTGGCTTGACTTGGCACACGGTTTAGGGTTATTGTGCTGTCATACATAATGAAGATTGGTTTCACAGTGTTATATAATGAACCTTTTCAGGCTGCTGCGTCTTCTGGAGGAAATCATGAGCGAAAAGGAGAACAAGACTATCATTTTTGTAGAGACCAAAAGAAGGTGTGATGATCTGACCAGGAGGATGCGCAGGGATGGGTAAGCCATTATGCCACCCATTTTAATGTGATTAAATTTGTTCTCAATGCAAAGGATTTAATTTGCATTACCTATTTTGTAGGTGGCCTGCAATGGGTATCCATGGAGACAAGAGCCAGCAGGAAAGAGACTGGGTGCTTAATGGTATGCGTTCACCACCAAGAATCTTGCATCATTATTATCCCATTTTCCCGTCTTCCTTACCAATAACTTGATTTTTCTTCCTGAACAGAGTTTAAATACGGCAAAGCTCCCATCCTCATTGCCACAGATGTTGCCTCCAGAGGCCTAGGTTTGTTTTAATACTATCATCTTTTTCTTTTCATCTTAAGTGACAATTTATTAGTGGTGACTTGTCTCTTATTATGAAGTTTGCTGCTATCTTTAACTGCTGTGCCTTTCTGAGCCCCTCTCACCTGAAGGTGCAGTCTTGGAGGCAGGACCTTGGCATGACACATCCAGGTTCACCGGAGGGGGTTAGGAGCTCCTGTGGAGTTCTGCCTGTCTGCCAGCCAATCAAATTGCATTCGGAGGTGATTTGGAGCTCTCTGTTTGGGCGTAGTGCAAGTTGGCCCACAGGGTGATGGCATACCACGGAGAAGTGATTGTCCGCTGGGTGGTCGCACTGCGTCCTGTTCGCAACTGCTCTCGCGCAACAGATTGTACTGTTGTATATTCGCATTTTCCCAGCCCAGAGCTTTCGTTGTCTACTATGATGCTATAAGGCTGTCATTGGTAGGACTGTTGTCTGAGGTTTCTTAACAGGAAGTGCTTTAGTAAATTGGCCTATGGTTTTTTTTGTTCCTTACAACGAGAGCAGTTGCTTTAATCTTCATGCCTCCGCACCGAATGCGATTACCCGGCTGGTTGATGCGTTCCCTCCTCGCTGGCTTCAGTCATGTCGAGTCCTGCCAAAGAGAATCATTTTTTCAAGTGAGCACCGGTTGGTTGGAAAGCTTGCCTGTACTGTAGTATCAAATTTAAGCCCTTAATCTGCCTCGTTTTTGAGAGCAAGTTGAGTCTTGGCAAGATGCAGCAGTTTGTTGAGGAAAATTGAGGCGTTCCATACACATTTGTAGCAAGAATAGACTTTAACCGGGACAATTTTTTTTATAAAAAAAAAATCATTTGGAGCTCCTGCCTATCTAATGATCCTGATATTAACAATCCTTTCCTCAGCGTGGTAAGTAAATGTCCCACAATTCATTGCTTCCCTTGCTAACTTATTTTTTTCCTGGCCGCTGTGGCGGTGTGCCCACGCACGCCTCTGTTCCTGCCATGGCGCGTTCATTTTTTTTCAAACAGATGTTGAGGATGTCAAATTTGTCATAAACTATGACTACCCCAACAATTCCGAGGACTACATTCATCGTATCGGCCGTACGGCTCGAAGCCAGAAAACTGGGACAGCCTACACTTTCTTTACGCCCAACAACATGAAACAGGCACACGACCTCGTCTCTGTCCTCCGTGAGGCCAATCAAGCTATTAACCCCAAACTCATCCAGATGGCAGAAGACAGAGGAGGTAAATCCAATTGGTGAGATACAAGAACTGTGGCTTTAACCGCAGGCAGTTTTGTCGCATCATCTTGCAAGTTGGTGTTTTAAATTTGTGATGGTGCCCGCTTCAGTTCGTGTCGCGCTATAACTGGGATTTTCTGTTGCAGGTCGTTCGCGGGGAGGTCGAGGTGGAGGGTTTAGAGATGACCGCCGCGATCGCCACTCTGGCGGTAGGCGGGACTTCAACAGCTACAACCAAGACAACCGCAACGGCGACTCTTACGGACAAAAGAAGGTGTTTAACAGTAAGCCTCAGAACGGATCTGGAAGTTACAACAGCAGTAACAGTTTTAACCAGGGTTACGGTAATAATGGACAGTCAAACTTTAGCGGCGGCCAGTCTGGTGGTTACGGTAATCAAAGTTACCAGAGCCAGCAGTTTAACGCCAACCAAGGAGGCGTTCAGAACGGCATGAGCCACCCCCCTCCACAGTTCCCCTTTAACCCCCCACAGATGCCACAGTCCATGCCCCCCTTTCCCATGCCCCCACCTGCGTTCCCACAGTAAATACATTTGCTTATCTTAATCGTTAACTGTTCTGTTCATTATTACTTGTGTAACTTTATTTTTACGAAGCAGGGTTTAAATATACATGCATCACACTAGAGCACCATGATCTGCTGTGCAGGATTGTTTTTTTCCTTTTTAGTTGACTTTTCCATTTAACTTAACGTTATTTTGTACTATGTGGACGAAACCACGAAGGATCTTCACCTGTAAACGTCAGGGGCCATGTAAGGCCATTGCATGGTCTTGAAATAAAAATATTAAAAATTACAGATTGTGTTTGTTCTTGTGTCCTAAAATCCTTATGGTACTATAGGGTACAGTACTGTTAAATAGTAATGCTCATTCTAGTATGTTTTAACTGAAAGATGTTTGGTTAGACATTCAATATAAGATCTGCAACCTGATGTTTGTGCTCTTATATTTACTATACGTGGTGTGTATTTAGACTGGCATTTAAGTAGGCACGATATGTTGGATAAGAGAGTATTTTATTATTATACTTGTGATGATCAATAAATAAATCCAATTTGTTTGACCTGCATCTCCAGTATGTTTTTTACTCTTCATTGCACTTTACAAGACACGTCACTGCTTGCCATAGCGCAGATATGCTATAACGTATACATAGAGTGCATTACACAACATGCTTTCATTTAGGTTCGCTTCAGGGCAGTTTTAATTTCCTAGTTTGTATTAGAGATAAACAAGAAATACTGTAGAAAATTAATGTGCAGTAAACAGTAGTACGTTAAAGTTTGTGTACTACGGTATATTGTAGTATTTACTTTAGTAAATTTGGAAACTACCTTATACTGTAGTATACTTTAATATTTGGCTAATATGGTAAGTTTAAATAACTAAAGTATACTACAATATTTAGGCTATTTCATGAGGGCCCTCACGTTTCACATGGGTTATCTTGTTTCACATTATTTACACACATAAAAACATTTTTACAGAAAAGCAGGAAAAACTTTATTTGCTCTATCCACTTTGAATTAGTTTTTTGTTGTATAAGCTAACAAAAACTACATGGGTTTGTACTGGACTGAAATCAGATTTTCGTTAACGTGTCTGAATGATCAGATTGGACCTAATGTGTTTAATGAGTCAAAGCATGTTTGATGATCAATAAATAAATTCAGTTTGTTTGACCTGCATCTCCAGTATGTTTTTTACTCTTCATTGCACTTTACAAAACATGTCACTGCTTGCCATAGCGCAGATATGCTAATGTATACATATAGTGCATTACGCAACATGCTTTCATTTAGGTTCGCTTCAGGGCAGTTTTAATGGGAAGGAGCTGATTTGTCTTTTTTATAAACTGTTTGCTCCTTGATAAAGTGCAGGAAATACCATTGCAAACTAAGTTTAGTTTTAAACAAGTTTAGTCAAGCTGAAAGCATCGTTTCTGGATGTTTGCTTGCGTTGGCTCTTTTTTTTACTACTTCTGCCTTTTAACGTCAATTACTTTTAATTATTTAGGTTTTTGCCATGTTAATTACGTTATTTTACATTACTCGGTATTTGTTTCTTGAGCACCCGTTTTTACCGTCGTCTTTGAAATTAAAATAAAATTGCTCGACAATTAGTTAAATGTGACATAACATACTCATGAATTTGACTGAAACGTATGAAAAACATTGGAGGGGAGAGAAAAAGAGGGAGTGAATGCGAATAAAGTGGGTGTTACATTAAAAAGTCGCTTTTCTGTGAGCACGTCACAAGCATTCGCTCACAGTCCTCGCGCTCGTCAGTCTAGCGGACGCGCGCGCAGTTCCTTCACAACTACGCCAAGAGAACAAACAGAAACTCTTTAACTGCGTCTAAACTATCCAAGAAACTTACTGAATGATACTTCCAGGATTACGGGGACATCACACCTGCCCGCCAGGTAAGAGTCAAACTTTTCTGTGTCGTTCATAACTTGAGTATTTTAATTGTGTAATGGGTCTCGTGTACGCAACGGCGTTCGTGTTATCTTCACCTTTATCGTCAGTTGAATAGAGCACACAAGGTGTGTGAACACTGTAGGCAATAACATAATACGCTTAACGCCCAAAAAATGCTTTGTTTGAAATGAAAAAGAAGACGACAAATGTCCTAGTCTAGTGTGTATTAGAGATAAACACGAAATACTGTAGAAAATGTGCAGTATACAGTAGTACGTTAAAGTTAATGTGTACTACGGTATATTGTAGTATTTACTTTAGTAAATTTGGAAACTACCTTATACTGTAGTATACTTTAATATTTGGCTAAAATGGTAAGTTTAAAAAACTTTAAAAAAATATTTTACCACACTAAAGTATACTACAATATTTAGGCTATTTCATGATGGCCCTCACGTTTCACATGGGTTATTTGTTTTACATTATTTACACACACAAAAACATTTTTGCAGAAAAACTTTATTTGCTCTATCCAACTTAAATTAATTAGTTTTTTGTTGTATAAGCTAACAAAAACTACATGGGTTTGTACTGGACTGAAATCAGATTTTCGTTAACGTGTCTGAATGATCAGATTGGACCTAATGTGTTTAATGAGTCAAAGCATGTTTGCAAGAAGTAAATCGTCATCTTTAAAAGTCACAAGCACGACACGCCACTATCTCTTCTCTATCTGATCCACATCTCACCCACATTGCCAATGCAACCAATCCTTTTCTGTTTTTATTCTCAAATGTGTGCAAATGCACATCCACTGCAAAAGTTTATTACATGAAGTAGTCTTCGACTCAATTATTCAGGCATAAGTTTGCCTTTCTTTGTACTTTATGGGTCAATTAGGTTTTCTACAGATAAAGATATCTGCAGATCATGGTGCAGAAACCATAAAATGTCATTTTTAAACGACTTACTGATAGCACATGATCTGAAAAAGCCCATATTAACTATAATATTTAACAAAAGTTACATAAAAAAACAATTAAGTTAAATGCAACGTACAGTCAAATACCTAGAGAGCCATGCCCTATTCAAATTTACACTAATTGAACCAGTTTATCAAGGTTCTTTAGGATTACTTAAAAAATGACAAAGGCGTGTTAAACTACCACTTCTGCTTATACCACAGTTGCTTACAGTTATTGGCCTGAACAGTTGACAGTAATTTACATAAAAGAGAAACATGTCTGTCAATGTCAGGCAGGGTTTGCTACCCGTGGTTACCCGCAAATGATCAAGACCCTGCGTATTTGCAATGCATTATAAATGTTTTTGTATACACCAAACAATATCGTTTATCAACAACACCAAAGTTACAGGAAGTTGCTTCATTGTTGTTGGCAGGAGTCAAAAAAGGACTAGTGTGCATAAAGAAAGTCACATGATTTCACATTTCTGCATTTGGCACACACTTTATCTAAAGTGAATTTCAAACTATACTGTACATTTTTTCAGTGTGTTTCCTGGAAAATCTGCAGCTACAGAAACGGGTCTGAACATCGCCTAAACCACAAAACCCTGCCAAGTTTACACACTTCACATAGTTTTACACTGAATGAAGTTGTTATAGTTAAGATAATGGGAATTGGTTTGTTTGCTCAATGGGATGCACAAAAAGAGCAACATGTTAGTCATGCAGACTCACGAATGATTAATACAAATAAATCGAATGAGTTAAACAAAGGTACAGAAATAATGTACTTTTAAAGGGACACTCTACTTAAAAAAAAAAGCTCATTCCAGCTACCCTAGAGTTAAACGTTCAAGCTCACACCGGTGTGCAACGTTTTGCTACGGTTTCCGGGTTGAACGACATGTTTCCTGGAAATGGTGTGCAACAGGTTTCCGTTTAAAACACGGTTTGCAAAGTTTTGTCGGGGCTGAACGCAGCCCAGGTCTGTTGGTACCGCTTTTAGCCTAGCTAATCCATTGAATCTGATTAGACCATTAGCATCGCGTTAAAAAATAACCAAAGAGATTCGATATGTTTCCTATTTAAAACTTGACTCTTTATTATATTACGCAGCAGCCGGAAATAGTCCCCTTGGTAACTTTCAGTAGCAGAGGACTATTTGCGCCTGCTGCAGCCATGTTACGGCAGCAAAGTCCGTGATTATTACGCCAGAATGAGAGTATAGTCCTAGACATATCTGCCTAAAAATCGCAACTTTTAATTTTCCGTTGGTCTTAGTGCACGATGTAACTACAGAAGAGTCAAGTATTAAATAGGAAAAATATTGAAGCTCTTTGGTTGTTTTTTGGCACGATGCTGGTGGTCTAGTCAGGTTTAGTGGATTGTGCTAGGCTACGCTAAAAGTGGTACAGCCAAACCCGGAGATCGGCTGAATGGATTCCAAAACGGTAAAAATCAAATGTTTAACTCCAGGGGAGCTGGAAAATGAGACTATTTTCAACAAAAGTCGAGTGTCCCTTTAAAGTGACAATGAAACTGAAGTAGCAGTTGTCTCATTTTTCCTGTGGTGACGTATATTCGAGTGAAATGAATAAAGGTAGGGCTGGAATTTAGTTCATCCATCTGGATCGTTGGAAGTTAGGTCATGTTACTATTTTGCTAATCACTGCGATCTTCTTCATTTCAAATTTATTGCGACTTAACCCCTGCACCAAGAGCGCTTACGAAATACCGATTGCACCATGAAGACACGAATAGCTGGATTTCTGAAGTAATATGTTGTATTTTACTCAAGAAACGCCATGGTTACGATATGAAGGTCATAACAGTCTGTGATGATTCATCAGCAATCCCATGCCTTACATTCACTCAGACCAATAATGTTATAGTTAGGTTTTATGCATTGCAAGTTCAGCGAGGGTACAAAGGGAAAGGGAAGCTCTGTTTTTTGACCCGAAATGTTGACTTTAGCTGTAAAGCAAGTGAACTTTATGACAGAGCTTTCTCTGGTGTATAAGCGTTCCCACAAACACATGAAAGAAACTTGCTTTTGACCTCGTTCGACCCCTTTTTTTGGAGTATAACATTTTTGGGCACTGAGGTTTGTCATTCACCACAACTTGCTCTTACATAACTGATAATTATTGACAACAGGACACACAGTTGTGCGCAGAAGCTTTCGTGACTTTTGTTTCTGGCCACGTGACACTCTGGACTTTGCAGAAGTCAATCTTACTGACAAAACCAAGAAAGAAAGAGAGAAATCAGTTTCGAGACCTTATGCGATTTTGAACAGGAAACACCTGAAAATACAAACAGATACTCTTGGTTATTACAGTACAGTTTGTGAGCAGGTGCTATTTGGTTTTTCGGGTACATGGCCTTTAGGGTGAAACTCTCTTCTGAAAAACGGTAAAGTGCTACAGTACACTAGGGGAGTTTGCCGGTGTGCTACATCCGTGTGTGTGTTCCCAAAACCAGGAGAACAGAGCTTTTGTACATTCTGAAAAAACATTGACATTTGAGAATTGAGAGCGCCTTGGAGAAGAAAATGAAACCATTGTGTTTCAAACATGGATGCCCTCAGAAGAACACACATACACACACACACACTTATACAAGCACGCAAATGCATGCACATTGGCAGACAGATAGTGAAAATGAATGTGTGAAATCTTATCAAATATACACCTTAAGAATATTCACATTTGCTTAGCACTATGAATTTAACATTCTGTTTACAATACAAACAATTATTTTTACAGTTAGTAATGATAATATGCAGTGGCGGCTCGTGACTGCTCATCCGAGGGGCGCAAATTCAAAATAAGTGTTCGGAGTGTCGTGTGTTGCTCGTGTTTTCAAAATATGTGTCTGTTGCGTCATGTGCATCACGTGTTTTGTCAAAATAAGTGCCTGCTGCACACGCGTAAAAACCGTTTATGATAAAAGAGACGCTTACATTCACAAAATACATGCAAGACACTCCCTTAACACTAAACTCTGATTACACATGAGATTATACGAGTATCTGGCAAACGCGAGCGTCTCTTTTATCATAAACCCTTTAGACGCGTCTGCAGCAGGCACTTATCTTGACAAGACACGTGATGCACATAAGATAACTCGATGCGCAAAACACATATTTTGAAATTACGAACAACACACATGACGGGGTACATACATGTTGCTACGAACTTCATATCGAGCGCCCTCGAAAAAAGAAGTCAGCAGCCACTGCTAATATGCGTTTACATGTACGCATTTTGCAGATGCATTTAACCAAAGCGACTTACGTTGCATTACAGGTATAGATGGTTTTAGCAGTAACAACATTAACAAATGGCTTTCGTGGAACAAACGTAACTTCCATAAAGAATCAATAACAATCGAGTTGTTTTAGAGTAGTTTATTTCTATAAAAACAAGCTAAATAAATAACAAGCAGATTACCTTAGCTCAAATTATAGCTAAAGCGTATATGTACTATGTGTACTATATAATGTATACAATGTTAACTACAGATCGGCTGCCATACCACCCTTCACATGTGGTGATCCATAATCGCCGTCTCAACGCATTTGTTATTTTAGACAAGGTATGTGTTCCAAAGTTCAGTTTAGCGACTAGCAAGACCATTGAACAAACAGATACTGGAAGTTAAGTTCCGCCCAGACCAGATGGGTAACCGCAACAACGTGCATGTGTCTATACATTTTTTAATCAGTATTTGTGTTCTCTGGGTTCAAACTCATGACCTTTTGCACTGCTAACGCAATGCACTATCACTGAGCTATACAGGAGCTATACACCTTATGCAAATTTTGACTTACTTGTTTGATAGCTCTGTGAACGTAACAGTCCAGCTTCAAACTTGTAGACATTTGCAGTGGTGCGTAAGGAATGTTGACGAGCAGGTCAGTGCGTGAAGAATGTGGACAAGCAGAACTGTCTGTGTGTCGTTGAATGAAGAAAGTGAACGCGCAGATTTGTTTCAGTGTGTGACGAATGCACACGCGCGTGTGCATCGTCTCAGCGCGCTTGGATCTCAGTTGGCTTTAAAACTGGTCCTGATGCAAATGCATTGATATTAGAAGAAAAAACTATTATTAACATCAATTTGAATGGTTTTTACAAATACTGGAATGATTTGGCGGTTTGATGGTTACGTTGCAAATTTAATTTAGCGCATGAATTAAACTTGTGACTTCAGATAAGGCGTTTGACGCGTGTCTTAACATTTTGTCATTTCGGAGGACTGGTCAGGATGGTTTAAACAGGAATGTTTTGACAGCCCAAAAGGCTGTGGGCCACATAGCAAAGTGTTATGGCCTGGCCACCTGTTGAGTTGGACGCATCAGACCCACATTGGACTGGAGTATGGAGCATATGCACACATGCAATGACGTAGAATTGGCGTAATGCATGTGACGCAAAGAACGCAAGTTTGTTTTGTTAAAGGAATAGTCTACCCTTTTGCCATATTAAACTATGTTATTACCTTAACTTAGACGAATTAATACATATCTATCTTTTTTCAATGCATGCACTGTGTAGCGCGTTGTGAATGTGTTAGCATTTAGCCTAGCCCCATTATTGATTCTTTATGGAAGTTAACCAGAAGTTACGTTTGTTCCATGAAAGCCGTTTGTTTATGTTGTTGCTGTTAAAACCGTCTATACCTTGTAATGAACTTTAAGTCGCTTTGGTTAAATGCATCTGCCAAATGCATACGTTTAAACGTATATTAGCAGTGGCGGCCGGTGACTTCTTTTTTCGAGGGCGCTTGATGCGAAATTCGTCACAACATGTATGTAGCCTGTTGTGTGTGGTTCGTAATTTCAAAATATGTGTTCTGCGCATCAAGTGATCCTATGTGCATCACATGTCTTGTCAAAATAAGTGCAAGCTGCAGACATGTCTAAAGCGTTTATGATAAAAGAGACACTCGCGTTTGCCAGATACTCGCATAATCTTTATCATAAACAGTTTTGACGCGTGTGCAGCAGGCACTTATTTTGACAAAATATGTGATGCACATACTTGCTTACATGAGTGTAAAAATTTTAGTCTCTGTCGTCGTTTTTTACTTGCAAGTTTTCAAACTCGTAATGTCTTGTCAGTAAGTCATGTTAGCACTAGGTCAATGCATATTGCACAATTGTTGGACTGTGTGGAGACTGTCTCTTTACCAATCAGGCTACCGAAAAGTGTGGTTAAGCCTGTCCAATCTTTGAATGGTTTTGCACGATCTTTTGCACAAGTTTTTTGATCTTGCACGTTAGCTCAGTATACTAGTTAGTATGTGTTAAATATGACATATAAACAAAGATAATTTACTTGTCATTTATTTCCCTTGTTATCAGAAATAAACTACTGGAAAATGACTTTGTTGTTATTAATTATAAAGTCTTCGGGAAGTTGCGTTTGCACTTCACAAAAGCATCTCATGTAGATGTATTTTTACAATAATGTATTTTATATATTTTAAAAGCTTACTTTTTATGTCTATACTGTCTGTACTAATATCTTTTTACTGTAAAACTGATTTGCAACAATGCAAACTTGCGATAAGGGCTACAGGAATAAATTTGAATTGATTTAAAAAAAAACTTGCATACATGCTGAAGGCCTGAATCGTTCCTAGAAACGGATGCTTTAATTATACTGCAGTTGAAGTTGGCACAGAACAATCTAGAACAAGCACTGGGAATACTGCTCTTTGTTTAATACTGAATACAGGTTAATCGGGTTACAATATAATTACAGTAGGTTATCATACACAATCAAGTATTATGTGTAAGCAATAAAGTAGAAGAGGCTGTGCTGTATCTTGGAATAAGTCACGGCAGGAGGGTTAGGGCTAGATGGGATACAGCTACGGCCAAAATCTCGCAGGATGAGCGCTGTTTTAATTCTACACTCTCAGAATAAATGGTACAAAGTGCTCTTTAAGTGCAAGATTTTGCAGGATTTTGGCCATAGCTGTATCCCATCTAGCCACAAACTGGCAGAAGGGCGCTGTTATTTAGGTTTATCCACTCTAAAAATACCAGCAGCATAATATATAAATTATTAAAGTGTTTAAGATAGACTGTAGCCATCAGCGAACCTTTTGAGTTCAGTTCAAATCAAATTTATTTCTATAGCGCTTTACAAAGCAGCTGTACAACAGTAGTAAAGGGCCACATACTGTGTGTATGGCAAATGACTCTCATTTACTACTGTACTGTGGGTAAACATGGTGACAATTGTCCTCTTTAAAAGCCACAAGGACAACACGCCACCATCAGGAAACTTTCCTCTAGCTGATCCATATCTGTTGTTTGTCCGCCCACATTGACAATGCAAACAAACGTTTTCAGTTTTTTTTACGCTATTGTCTGCATCAAATGTGTGTAAATGTAGACACTACACTTGTGAACATAATTTTTTTGTATTGTACTGTTTCTTGTACCATCTTTACACTGTTTTTTTAAACAAACAATTTATTTAAAAAAAACATAAAAAGTTTCCTGCATCTCTCGGTACAAATGCTTTCACTGGGGCAGCACCCTTTTAAAAAGTACACTTTTTAACGTAAAGGGTACGTATTAGTACCTCAAATTTACATATCTATACTTAAATGGTACATATTAGGACATTTATTAAGTGTACTGTTCCAGTGACATTCTTTGTGCCTATTTTTCTGACAGTGTACACTGGATATAGGCCTACATAGAAATAAAAAAAAAAACAGATGCGTAGTATACAGTACTGCAAAACTGTGAAAATTTCAATTTCACGTGTCCATTGTGAGTTATACGTACAATTACTAAATTATCTCAAGTGCATTCCTATATAATTATTACTGTATAGTATATCTGTCACCATGATAATATGTGGGGTAGTACTTAAAAATGTCTGGCAGTCCTTTCTTTATAAATCAGATATACCTCTTTCTGCCCAAAGCTGTGAAAAGGATTTGAAAAAGGATACTGTGCCTTTTGTTGTCAAATCACGCAACATTTTGAGTCCTTTTTCTTATTTTGCCATGCTCAGTTTTCACTAACCAATGTCAAGGCAGGTGGGAACTGTACTGAATTTTCTTTGTATTATATCAAAAGAGTCATTTTGCACCAATATCATGAAATTTTATACCATCACATACTGTTATGAAACTGCTCAGTTAGCTATTGTTTGGGCGATCTGGTTAAGCTCCAAACCAATTTTCCTTTTATAATTTCCTTTTTTGGGGCGTAACTGTGCGTTCACACCGCCAACGGCAAGACCATCAAAGTAGCTGGAAGTCATTCAGTTAGCGCGTCATGAGCTGTGTCCCAATTCAAGGGCTGTGACCTTCTAAGCATGTGACCTTAAAAGGCGAACACTCGATCTTTCAAGGTGGCAGACTCAGAAGTCCGTGAAGAGAGCTGAAATGAGACGGTCTAACGTTCGGAGGACCCATAATTTGCGTCACCTGCTGCACGCGCCAAGCGCGCTTGTCTGCAGGACACAGCGGAGACGTTTCTGACTTATTAAAATAAATATGGAATCAGAAAAATATTACATTTTGATGTAGATTAAACTAAGCAAAAGTATATCAAATGAATCAACCTTAAAAATATACGCAACATAAACAGAATAATATTAACACAAAGCATAACTTATAATACTAAAACAGTGACAAGAAAAATGTTTTCTGATAAATACACACTTTTATTTAATAAAGGTTTTAATTGTTTATTTTAGAATATCCAGCCGTTGCAGGCACGCAATGAATCAGCCTCGGTTGTTAAGGATCCATTCGTTCTAAGGACACATTTTGAGGCTTCATTCTAAGCATCCTTTAAATTGGGACGGCCTTACTAGCCTCAAGTCGCGCTGCTGTGACGCAATTTGCCTTAAAATACGTCCTTAGAAGGTCACAGCCCTTGAATTGGGACACAGCTATGGACAGTGTGAGGTGAGCGTCAAAGAGAGTAGAAATCAGCTCAACTTTGTGGTAATGAGCTATGATGTGGTTCGGCGCAAACCAATAAGAAGGCGGAAATGTTTGGCGGCAACCAATCAGAAGGCGGAAATCTCCGCTTGAGTCTAGAGAATGCATTTACGTGTCAGAGCATCCCCTACGCTTTTTAAAGCGTCGTTAGTAGGGCAGCCAGAGCGTTTTTTTACGCTCTCGCCGGTGGCAAGTGTGAACGTACAGTAAGTGTGTGTTAGTTCATGTTAACAATCTGCAAAGGTACAAATCCCAAAGTCTACGATAATGTGAAGTATAGTATCCAACTGAAATCTCTTTTCTTGGACTACACTGAACGCAAGAATTGTAGGCAACAGTTGACTTCCGCAGCCATTTGATGTGGACACGACAGTCATTATCATAAATCCGCCCGCTTCTGATTTGTAGCCTATGTTTTCATGTTTAAAGAATTTGCTACTGACCATTCACGCCATGATTTAAACACGTTTCAAGTTCCGGGGAGTGTAGAGTAGGGTGTGTTGTTTGTCGTTTCTACAAGACAAGGTTTTATGTTTTCGTATCCTTACCTTACCAATCTGTAACGTTTGGATTAAAGTTGATCGATCAGCTTGGTCATCTGCATTTTCTGGATCAGATTCAGGTTCATATTGATAAGGCAGTAAAGATGATATTATCTCCTGTTGGGTACTGATCTTCCAATGCGGTAAGAAACACCTGAGGTATTTGGCCAATCACAATGCAGTGGATAGCTTGGCCAATCGGAGCACACTGCGCTTAATGATGAGCTTTGTAGAAATCGACATGGTTTAGAAATGCAGGGTATATATGTGGAAAATATATGTGGAAAATAATCGCAAACACATTGCATTACACAAAATACCATTCTTTTTAGCAATGTAATAGGGGCTCTTTAAACACACCAGATCTAGTATTCAAGTATTAGGCCTACTTAAAAATTACAGATGAGTGTGTTTTGACTAAGGGTGGTGTATCATACAGCTCTATTTCAACACGTGCCCTGCCAGAGATTCAGGTCACATAAGATCATCCGAGGCGAGAACAAGCACAGACAATGTGTGTACCTGCGTGTGCTTCCCATGAATCTAACAAATTCATCCAGCTTGTTGATTTAGCATCATGATTCACTTTATACTGGCAGAATCAACCCGCAGGGCCTTGAGCGAAAAACAACCTGATCATAAAATGGTTGCACATGAGCACACGACTGAACTATGAAGGAAAGTTTCTCACATAAGCAGGCGGTAATACACAGTGTTATAAAACACCACCGAATGGCACATGAAATAGGGCACAAAGATACTTTGCATTAAAAGCATCTGGAAACAGACCCATGAAAACTCTGCCTGTCTTGTCTTTGGTTTCTAATTTGAATCGTTCAAAACAAACTAAGATCTGTTGAGTTCAGGCCGAGAGAGAAGCATGGAAAATATATACTGTAATGTTAGACTAGTATTGTTACTCATAGAAACCAGACACCCAAGTATCACTAAGGTCAAGATTTGTCAAAGTTGTAAATACGCTGTTGCGTGTTAATGTTTGACAGCCGAGCAAACTGTGAAACACAAACACAGTTTCCATATATAAATAACCCTACCTATTACATTGCAATGTTACATGTTAGTGGTAATAGTTCGGTTAACATTGGAGTTATACAACACTAAGTGCAAGATGTTGCAATATATAAACATGCATCATCTTGTTGGCAGTTTTTCATTTGTGGAAAACTTGTGATGAAGAACAGAGATAAATTTGGCCAGGAAGTGTGAAAATGATACTTATTACAATGCAAGTCAACATTTACAAATACAACTTAGTTATGATCAATACTGTTTTGTTTATACAATGATGCCTAAATTAATATTTGTAATTTGTTATGTGATCTAAAGGCGGCATTCATACCCTTTGCCCAATAACAAGATAACCACAGATAAATATACACTACCTGTTTTGAAACACTTGACTGAAATGTTTCTCATGAGTTTTGCATTTGAATACATATATTTATAGGTTTGACATTACTTTGACAGACAATTATGATTTTGCTAACATATTAATTTATTTCAAATTTCATTTTCAAAAATTAATTTTGAAATGGATGACTTTTAAACGACAGTATTGCTGCATTTGTTAATTTAACTTGAGGCCAACATGCTCAACAATCAAGTTAAACTGGTAAGACTTAAAAGCTTGTCATTTATGCTTTTGCATAAAATGACTTTTCTAAAGATACGTGACCCTGCCTGTGAAAATCCAGCTGGTCTTTTTGTAATTTACTGTTTATTAGGGCTGGGCAAACAAATCGATTTTTCGATTAATCATTGTTGGGTTTTTTTACGTGGTCGATTCAAAATCGATTCTCAAAGAGCAGAATCGATTTTTTTCTTTCATATTTATTTACGCAAACATTAAACGTAAGATTAACGTTAATCTAATTACTAGTCTTCTTCACTAGATGTCACCCTCTTTTTTGCCTTGCACAACGTTACCAACAGTGTTGGGGAAAGTTACTTTTAAAAGTAATGCATTACAATATTAAGTTACTCCCAAAAAAGTAACTTATTGTGTTACTTAGTTACTTTTCATGAAAAGTAATGCTTACGTTACTTTATAGTTACTTTTGAATTACTTTTTCTTGGCCGAAGCTTGATCTCTTTCAGGCCTGCAAGTTCTGCATTCAGAAATTGCATATTTCATTACAAAAATGTCGAGCTCTGGTCAATTTCTAACTCAAACTGTTCCCACACATGCGTGTACGCATAGAGTGCATAACGTGACTACATTTAGTTTAATTCAGTACATATTTTTTATCGAATTAATAAATTAAAAAAGTAACTTGCATTACTTTTTTGAAAAAGTAACTTAAATATTAATGTGTACATTTAAAAAGTAATGCACTAATTTACTCGTTCCTTCAGAAAAGTAATATTATTACGTAATGCGTTACCCCCAACATTGGTTACCAAGGAGCGAAAAGCGAGCCTGTCATTCATTAATTTAGTGCTTAAAATGGCGGTTTCAGGTGCTTCATCGACTTTGATTCCACCTTCACATAAAAAGTCAGCGGTATGGAAGCATTTTAGAATCGAATCGATCTGGAACATCTGAATCGATACCCAGCCCTACTGTTTATAAAAACGTCCTACATAATGTAAATAACATTCTGTGAAAATATAACCTTGATATCTTTAATATTGACTGTCGAAAATTAAAGTGAAATTAAACTTTGATGCTCTCAATCTCATAACTACATGAGACTTTAGTCTCAATTTCACAGACATGATTAAGGACCAAATAAGGTTCCTATGTGAAAAGAAAGAGTGTCATTGCATTGGCTTTTTCACACTAATCACATGGTGGGTTTTTCTTTGTGTTATTTTGAACTAAAAAACACAGGAAGTTCAGTGTTGTACTAAAAACTAAGGTGAAAGTGCATGCATGCAGCATGACTAACGTCGACGACTGCATAAAAAGTCAATCTCCTGCAAAAATTCTTCGTCCAGTTAAACGTGTCTGCACCCGCAGGTTTGTGTCTGCCTTTTATGACACGATTGCGATGGATTTATGGTCTTTAATAACACCGAGTGTAGTATTGATGCACTTTATACCTTTCTTTACCCTGAAAAGCATTATCCAGAATAATTTTTTTCAGATGTATCATATATTGTGCTATTTAGTTAACAAACTAACAAATCCTTTTTTTTCTGTTACAGGATGAGAATTAAAAAAGTTAAGTGCATCCTGTTGTGCTTGCTATGCATTTGTGTCATTTCCTTCCAACATTACTACAAAACTCTGCACTATACTCCACTGCATCAAGAGCCTTTCCTCCCATCCTTGCAACAAAAGACCCTAAAGATTGTCAGCGATTTATTCTGGAACGTGCCGGATATCAACTATTACAAACACCACCTTAAGGTAAAGAGCTGTGACAAATTCCTAATCTTTGGATAAAAGCATCTGCTAAATACATAAATGTAAATGTAAAAAGCAGTCTGACAAAATCATGGATCAGATAATGATGTAAATTAAGGATAATTTGGCTACTTAGAACTGTAAGTATTTATTTTGAGGTCATAGATGTATTCCCCTCTAGGGTGTATGGTGGTCTACAAATTTTTTTTTTACTTTTAAAATGTTTCAGGTTTTGGGAAATGATTTCCAATGAAAGTTAACCACAAATTTTGATTTTTTTTCTCATAGGGCTTTATGCGATCAGATGTGATCAGGTTAGATCCCATTACGTCAGATAAAAAACTTCACGAAAGCAACTTTGTTCTCCAAGACGACCTTAAAACCTTTTTCATCCCCACCAAATCCGGAGCATTGTGTTTCAAAGAGGGGACCAAAATGGTTGAATCGTCTTTACAACGCGTCATACTTCACAAGCAGGACAACAACTCTAAAGAAGTTGAAGTCGAGTCGAGCCAGAATGGGGATGGATGCAAATGTTACCAAGGTTGGCACGGCCCTAACTGTGGCATACCTACAATTGTGCAACATTCAAACCTTCCAACCAAAGCAAAATTAAGGCCCAGAGAAGTTCCACGTCGAGTTATCAATGCCATTAACATTAACCACGAGTTTGACCTACTACACACTCGATTTCATGAACTTGAACATGTCGTGGACGTGTTTATAATTTGCGAATCCAATTTTACCGCTTACGGCACATTGAGACCTCTTTATTTCCGGCAGCAGTTACTAAACGGAACGTTCAATTACATTAGGCACAAGATCCTTTACGTTTACCTGGATCATTTTCCAGCCGGAGGCCGTTCGAACGGCTGGATTGCCGATGATTACCTGCGCACGTATTTGACCAGAAACGGACTGTCGAGGATTGAGGGTCTAAAGGATGATGATGTTTTCGTCATAGATGACGCGGATGAAATTCCTGCACGAGAGGGAATCCTTTTCCTCAAACATTACGACGGCTGGACCGAGCCGGTGGGGATTCACATGCGAAAATCGCTGTACGGATTTTACTGGAAACAGTTCGGAACGCTGAACATCTTATCGGCCTGCACGGTGGCTATGCTCACGAAGGTTTACAACAGGGATGGAATTCTTCTTCGACGCCGGGATTATTATACAATGCCAGGATTTAGGGAATATGAGAATTCCACCGGACGCATCCTAGTGTCGTGGTCTATCGGAAGCCCGGTTCATTACGCCGGATGGCACTGTTCTTGGTGCTTCAGACCTGAAGGGATTTATCACAAACTTGTATCGGCCCAGAACGGGGACTTTCCACGCTGGGGTGATTACAGTGATAAACTCAAGCTAAATTATATTGAAGATTTAATACGGACAGGTGGGTGGTTTGATGGCTCCACACCACAGTACCCACCTACAGACCATAAAGAGCACATGTATGCTCCAAAATACCTACTGGAAAACTATAAAAAATATAGCTACTTGCTAAAAAACCCGTATGCAAAAGAGCAAGAACCTGAGAAAAGGTCCCGTCAAAAGGATTTTGTGTAAATTTTTTGCTTTGTGCTGTACTAGTGTAATATGCAGATATGTTTATGTTAAATGTGAACACTGTGGCACTATCGAAAAGTCTTTCAAGGGAAGTTGCGTCACTGCACCGCCAATGCGTCCGAAATCGAATACTGTGACAATAGGTACTGAATTAGATGAAGTACCTACTCATCTACTTTAAAACAATAACTATCTATATAGTATGAATATGCGTAGTATGAGTGAATTCGAACGTACTACATCCATGGCGAATGTAAATGCATCACGTGACATACGTCAACAAGTTAGTCGTTAACTGGAATGACGTTAAACAAATGTAATTTAAACACAAGGGATAGAGGTTAAATATATTTATTTGCATTTGAATAGAGACGCGTTTTTTGAATAAAACTACGCCCCTTTGTCGTCTTTTTTGCTGGATAACTCCTCTCCTGGGGATCACGGAATAGCAAAGCGTCCATCGAATAAACACTTCGGAATCTTGTTGGAAGTACAAGGTCATTCAGGTACTTTTCGCCTTCTGTTTTTAGAAAATTATGAATTCGCACATACTTGCTAACCCTAACCCTACTATATAGTATGGAAGTAGACAGTTTTCAATGGCGGCACTAGAGCGGACATATTTTACTGCTGCGATCTACCCCATTCATATCAATACCAGTGACGAAGCGTGTTATTATTAAATAATCGTGGTATTATTATCTTTGATACAACATTGACTCAACCAATGGCGTGAATTTGAGGGTGGGACCCATACTGCGTAAAGCCGCGGTCACACTAGACTTTGGGTATGCGAGAATTTGTCGGACGTTACTGCCGGCAGGGTGCAGCTCATCGATATGATCAGTGTTGGGGAAAGTTACTTTTAAAAGTAATGCATTACAATATTAAGTTACTCCCAAAAAAGTAACTCATTGTGTTACTTAGTTACGTTTCATGGAAAGTAATGCTTACGTTACTTTTGCGTTACTTTTTCTTGGCCGAGGCTTGATCTCTTTCAGGCCTTGCGTGTGTTTTTTTATGACTGAAAAGTTCTGCATTCCCATATTTTATTACAAAAATGTCGAACTCTGCCGTGCCATCTCAGTTTCTGACTCAAACAGTTCCCACACAGGCGTGTACGCATAGAGTGCATAATGTGACTACGTTTAGTTTAATTCAGTATTTATTCATATTTTTATTGAATTAATTAAACTAAAAAAGTTACTTGCATTACTTTTTTGAAAAAGTAACTCAAATATTAAAGTGTACATTTAAAAACTAATGCGTTACTTTACTCGTTACTTCAGAAAAGTAATATTATTACGTAATGCACGTTACTCGTACCCCCAACACTGGATATGATCTTTGCCTTTATTTATTTGTGCTTTTTCAGTAGAGAGAAAGGCCACACAGTGGAATACCGGATTTGTACTGGTCACAACGCTCCACGTGATACGAATTCACAGCGAAATATCGTCGCACGAGCTTGCGTATGAATGGAAGTCAGTGAAGCGAAATGTCTAGTGTGACTGGACCTTAAATTTAACATAAAACAAATAGTATTTAGATGATTCAGTTATATAAAGGTATATATTTATTCAGTGTGAATGGTGTAAAGGAAAACGTGAAGCATGACAATCCTTTAGCGCCCAAAGGTTAGTCATGCACGCAACGGCTGCAATATTGAGCGCATTAGAGGCACATCGTTACTGCCATTTTATTGCACTTAAAGGGGCACGACTACTAACACGATATGTGTATTAATGCTTCTGTAAAACATTTACCTGAGAAAAAAGACAGAACTTAACACTTAATTACGGTTAATAGGTTGCTGCTTCAGTCGAGAAATTGCTTACAACACTTTTAGTCGATCAAAAGACAAGACACGTGTGTATGGTTTTATGATTCATCAGTTTAAAGCTTTAAACGTTAACAACAAAACAAACCTCTATTACAGCAGCTACTGCATTTTTGTCTGCTGAACGAAAGATCTGACTTATGCTGTTCTTTAGCTGTCGTATATCTGAAATGTAACATGTCAGATGAGGGAAAATTAACAGGTTTATAAACAGCACATGAACGAACACGTGCGCTCTCTGATGTTGTGTGCACCTCTGGGAAGTTTGGAAATATTTTTGATAGCCAAATTCTTGAGACGGGCGGGCCTTAAAATTAAAAATGGCAGATGGGAGGATTTATGTTGTGGCATATGCTAAATTAGTTTTTATGTGCAACAGCTTCATTGCTTGTATGAACCTGTTATTCTCCATTCATTCCAAAAACAAAGCACCTGAACAAAACAAGCTCGTAAATCATAACATTTTACAAAATTACAAAGTATGCATTTTTATCAGTATATGTGTTCCTTGGATTCAAACCCATGACCTATTGTGCTGCTAACGCAATGCTCTATGACTGAGCAATACAACATAATTCCCAGAAGTGGGAATTATCAAATTTCCCATATACCCTGAAGGCAGCATTAGGGTGCATTATCCAAACCAAGGAAGCCATATGACTGAAACGTAAAGCAACCAATCACGTTTTGCCTTGCATGTTCGGATCGAATAAAATACAGTGCGAGTGCAAACTTGTGGGGAGGGGGGAACAACAGCGCTTGGACACGGTTCAATGCAACCATGCCAAATGTGAGTACGCCCTTAGTTTTCGCGTCTGAGCTCGTCCTTTGAAGAAAAGCGAGCAAAGTTTGTTTCCCATTGTATTAGTCAGGACAGCCAGGTCTGAATTAGTATTTCAATTTAGTAAAGTACATTTAACACAGTATTAGTTAGAAACAACATTACATACGATGCAGAATAAGTAAACGTATTTGTGAACCAAGCCACAAAGCAAGAGGTATAACGTTGTGCGGATGTGGTCCGCACGCAGGCCACATGTTTAGTAACGTCATGTGTCAGATGTCGAACGTGGGGTGGGACTTTTGTATTCAGTGGATTGTAAAAAATGGTGGTTGAGTATATATTAGACAGGAGGGGAGGGACTAAAAAACGACAGCAGATAAAAGGGAAGTTGTTTAGAGGCTAAATATGTTTTTTTACTTCTTTAAAAGGTTATAAACCTTTTTTTAAGAATAGCACTGAATCACACACACACAAGACCATGTAATGTGTATAAATAGGGAAATAGAGTTCATTTTAATTCGTGCTTACTTTAAAAGCGGCCAAACCCTTCCCCTTTCATGCGTGTATTTACACATAATGTTGCCTTATATACCACTGAATGTTAACAGCTACCACATTACAATGCTTAGGACAATATGTGACCCTGTCTGTGACATCCAAACTAAAGTCTTTAATTTAAAAATTGAATAATGCATCAAAGTTTTATTTTAATCTTGACCTTACTCTGTCAATAATATTATGAAATATAAAAACATAAATCACAAAAAAATGACTTCAGCTGGGCTTTAACAGGAAGTGTCACATATAGTTTTTTTTTTTTTTTGCATCAAGGAACTAACTCTGACTTGGTTATGAATTATGGCTCTTCTGATGTATTGAAAACGTGATGTTTTGTGGGTCAAATGCCTTGTTTTACAAAATCTCAGGTAGAAGTCTCATAAAGATGACATGATTTAGAAAAAAACGCTTTGTTTATAACCGAGGTCACTCGGTGGGTGGCTGCTTTTTTGCAACAGGGAATCTTTTCAACCCCATTACCTGAGATCCTCAGAGGGGCAGAATGATGAAATTAAATCTGAGCTTTTTATAAGGCTTCAATTTTATAGTGGTATGAGTCAGGGATCATTGTGTACAAACCTGTTTAGGAGAACAATGTTATCTTTGTTAACCCTGTTAAAGAGGTTTTTTTCTTACTATCTGATGACACTCGTGAATGTTTACATTTGTAAATTATGCAGAACGTTTGCACTTCCTTCATCTAAATTAAAAGCCATAATTTGCGTGAGTACAGTACGATACGTTCACTCTTTAATGCTGGGTTGTTTCAACCCACTTTTAGGTCAAATATAGACAATTTCTAAATTTGACCCAAACGTGGGTTGAAACAACTAAGGATAGGTTAATTTAAACATAATGGTTGGTATTCTTTTACATATTTTCAACCATGGTTTATATAAACCTAGTATGTGTAAAAACATAAGGTCATAAGGTTTTACATCTATGCAGCAGTCTTCATATGTTAGGTCAAATATTTTATACTGTATTCTGCTTTGACTTTTGTAAAACTCATTTAACTGATCATTGTTTATGAATTTGATCGAATGTAATTGTAATTAAATATGATTTACATATTTCTCATTTTCTTTTTTTTTGTTTGTGTGTGTACGGGGATTGACATTTTGTAAAAAATTGTAAATAATTCAGAAAAGTTTATTACTGTGATTTTTATGAATTATGATAATCTTATTTATAAAAGAGATTCGGTGGAATAAAATGTAATAATTGATTCATTTCTATTTGTTGTGATAAATGGTTTCTGCAATATCCTCTTTTACCAATAGAGGGGAGAAGAGCACCAATAAAACTCACTGGTGGACAAAATAGAGGTAGCAATCATGAGGTAGCTTATTTCTTAAAAAAAAAATATTTTAATTAATTGCGTAAATTTGCTCATTTACATATATAAATAACATTTGGGCTCCTAAGCAGAATTTAGCTCACAGGAAGAACCAATCTCTCCAACGGTAACTTTAAATAACTCATATTAAGACTATGAATCAGAAAATTCAACACATCATTACATAAAACACAGTACTGTAAAATATAATACACTTAAACAATTAGATTTAGAAATTAATATACTAAAGTAAAAAACAGCATGTAAACCTCTTATAGACTCGCCTCTTTATTTATTCAATAGGCTATCAGTCTCCAGACGCAGAGCTTTAGAGTTCTGTTTATAAAAATTAGGAAATGCAGTTTGGTTGTAGTTTGATGTATATAAATTATATAAGATCGCATATATAGGCATTTCTCAGATTAAAGGGCCATGGCACAAGACTTTTTTTAAGATGTCAAATAAATCTTTGGTGTCCCCAGAGCACATATGTGAAGTTTTACTTCAAAATACCATACAAATAATTTATTATAGCATGCTAAAATTGCCACTTTGTAGGTGTGTGCAAAAATGTGCCTTTATGGGTGTGTCCTTTAACATGCAAATGAGCTGATGAAATTCAATCACTGATCACAATGATGGTGGTTTGTTGCAACTCAATTGTGCTTTTCTCTGCACTAAATGGCAGTGCTGTGGTTGGATAGTGCAGATTAAGGGGTGGTATTATTATAATAAGAGCTCCTTATGACATCATAAGGAAAGCCAAATTTCAACAATCTATTTTTTCATGTGCTTGCAGAGGATGGTTTACCAAAACGAAGTTACTGGGTTGATCTTTTTCACATTTTTTAGGTTGATAGAAGCACTGGGGACCCAATTATAGCACTTAAACATGGAAAAAGTCAGATTTTCATGCCATGGCCCCTTTAAGGGCCAAATTGGGTTGCTGCAATTTAAAAAATTAAAATTCCAAATTTGACTAATTGGTATACATCAAATTATCCGTCCTTAAATCAGGAGCGACATTATGAGCTTGGTTGAGACCATAAGATAAGGGAATTTATGATTTTTTGCCATTTGTAAATGTGTCTTTACCATCACATCATCGAATATATGTAAAAAATAAAACCTAAATGATAAATCAGTGCTTTTAAAACATTTTGTGCTTTCGCATGTAATCTAATTTATCTTGTACTTAATGAGATGTTTACTTGCAAGATGAATTATAGTCATTTACGTATCTAAATTTCTGATTCATCAATCTACACTGGCTTGGAATATAAACTTATTTTAAGTGAATGCCATATATCAAAACTTTTTGATACATTGTCAGAAATGTATAATTGTAGGATGCTTTTGTTATTTATACATAATTTAAATGTATTGTGCTGGTAATGACTGTGCTGGTAATGACATTTTTGTCAAAAAACTTGTCCTACTAGCTAAGATGATGACTAAACAAGAGTAGCTATAGATTTCTACATGTAATGTACACCATTTTAACTATTAAAGTGATTTAAAAAATGTTTAAAAATACAGAAATACAACACATATGGTAATGACGCATATGAATAAAGAGTAGATTTACTTACTTTTCTGGACATAAAGGCATCAGTATTGCAGCTTGAAATTCATGTGATCCACTATATGTCATTAGGTTACCATGGCTACAAAATAAACTTTTGATAAAAAAAACTGTGGGAAAGTCCCTTTATGCAGAGTATGTTGGTAATGACAGCTAAACCATGGGACAGGTAGAACTTAAGCAAAATACAAGTACAACATGCGTATATATGCTTAATCTATGCATGTAGTTTATTTGTTCAAGCAACATTTAATTCATATGCATTTTTTTATTAATTTGTGATAAATAATGTTTGAGATATGGCACGACATGTGAAAACTCTGGTGAAGGACAACCCCAAAACACCAATATTGTAAGCGCAGCCATGTTTATACTAATTAATGGTGCTAAAATTTATTAGATTTGATTAGTTTTTAAAAGAATTACACACTGGGGACATAAATAGGCCCGAATTCTGGGAAATACCCATATACAGAATTGTAAGTTTATATTAAACGATCTATTAAGCACGGGCTGTGCTTGTACTGCATGCAATTAACACATCAAATTTTGGCGGTTTTTCGGCGTCATCATCGTCAGCTCATTTCGTTCGCGCGTTAAGGAATGACATCATCACATACAAATATCAACATGGAGTGGATAACGTTATAAAAAGTTCTCTTCGAGACGCGCCGTTTTTATCTATCTAAGGTAAGTACAATTTAATATGCTACAGACGTTTATTGCTATTTGATATGTAACGTTATTGTTTTATTTTTGTTGTTAGTGGAATTGAAGTCTTTATGAAGTGTAGCAGGTTCTGGTGTAACGTTAGTTGTGGCCTGGACAACCTTGTGTTTTAGTAGTGTACGTCATTCTTTTTTAGTTAGTATCCTGCTAAATGAATGTTTTTGTAAGTAATGTTACTATAAGGGGCGGTTTCCCGGACAGGGTTTAGATTAATTTAGGACAAGGCCTTAATTATATTAGGACGTTTTAACAAACATACCTACTGGGTCGAGGATAAGCCCTAGGGAAACTGCTCCATAATGGTTTAACTTTAATTTTAAAATATAAAATATTTCAATATTTAATCAAATGATAAATGCAACAGCAAAGATGAGAAGTGAAGAACAACAAACTTTTGACTGTGACCTAAGCATTATATCCTAAGACGCAATTTTTTTTTTAGACTTTTAGCCTTACGGACATATACATAACAATCCACATACATAAAAGAGCCCCCCCCCATCCTAATTTACTTTTTCCTACATTAGTTCTCTAATATTTTTACCTGAGGGAATGATAAAGAACACGCCGGAAGTGCCGCAGGAGTTTATTTTTGGCACGCTAGCCATTGAGTGTACATTGGTTGTACAGTCATTATTGTGGTGCATTATGGAATTAAATAAGTCCACTTTTTAATTTCGGACACTACTACAAATTGCTGTCCCCTTCAAATATTGCACAACTTAGTGAGCTATTTTGTACACTAGATGCATTTGAATTTGTGAATCGTGAGTATTTTGGATTTTGGAAAAACAAGTTGCGAAGTCAACAGTAACGAATATTAACATACTGTGGCATTAAAAACAATTATTTATTTCCATAAGACATAACACATACAGTACATAAACAAAAAGCACCATGTATAGATTTCCTTTAGATATTAATTTAGAAACAAAATACAAGTAAATCATTGCACTCAAGTCTGTAACTTTAAGCACCTGATGTCAATAATAATTATAAACATTGGATCAGTGGTGGCCATAGACTTCCTTTTCGAAGGCGCATGATGCGAAGCTCGTCACAACATGTATGTAGCCCGTCTCTTTTATCATAAACTCTTTCAACGTGTGTGCAAGTATTTTGACAAGACGCATGAAACACGTATTTTGAATTTGCACCCTTTGGAAATGAAGTCACCGGCCGCCACAGCATTGGATGTTTAGCACCTGATTTCCTTGTTAAAAAGTTCTGTAACATTTATTGTTACATTTTATTAAGCACCATTTCTTAACTAGATCAATTATACCAACACTACCATCAGCCCCTTGTGATTTCAAGACATAAACGTCGCTTTCCTCTTCCTCTTTATTACCATCATCTAAGTCTCTCTCAAGTGGGCTTTTCTCAACCGAAATAGTAAAACCACATACATCCTGTTTAACACAACAAAATGTTCTCATGTGTCCAATAAAAAAGACCCACATGCACTGCATGCAGATCTTAGGAGGACACAGACTCTGATAAGTAATATGTTAGTGTCATTTGTGCTACATACTTGAATGATACTTTAAATCATGTGCCATCTTAAGGGGATGTGTGCTAGACACAAGGAACCAACATAAAAATGAGGAAGGTAAAAAAAGAAATATCAAAGTAAGAAGAGTATTGGGTGTGGGCCCTGATGTAGCAACCACCCCGAAAACCCTAATAACTACATAGCAATGCACTTAGTATACTTTAAAGCCGAATTATTTTTTACACATATGCGAAGGTCCGCGTACTGTACGCGCACCACCGATTTTTATAACCTGTGTACATTGTACACTTAGGTCACGCATGTCCCTATAGGAGAATGTAGTATGTAGCCTTGAGAGGATGCACTGCATTTTGTTGCAATGTAAAAAAAACTATACTTTGCAGTAAGGCTGTGCAAAAATATAGATACAGCTAACTATCGTGATCATTTTTTCCACGATAGTGTATCGATATTTCAATCTCTACTATCTGTATCAAATGACCTCCTCCGCCGTTGCTATAGTTGTCGCTGTCCAGTTGTCTGTCATATACGGCCTATGTCTCAGAAGTTAGCGGGAGTGAAAAAATGGCAAAAAATTTAAAAACACCTTCAGCTTTCGTGTGGACGCACTTTGACTTTAAAAAAATAGTAAAACAAAAATCAGCTCTATTTTTTACATTTTTGATAAAAAAAGAAAAAGCATTGCAATGTATCGCAGCATGCAACGTATTGTACCGTGATATGTATCGTACCGTGAGGCCCTTGCCAATACCCAGCCCTACTTTTCAAGGATATGGGTTCGACCCTGTGCGTACACCCCAGGTTGGAAAAATGTCCATATCATACCCAACCATGCATGGGTTGAAAACAAACCATAATTTGAAGTGTAACCACTTAGCAAGCACCCACAACATCCCTTCAATTGCCAAGAAACACTAACAGCAGAGAAAATGAAAATATCTAATATTTGATTCGCTGACGCTACAGATATTAAATCTCAGAAAGGTGAACCGGTTCAAATACTTCATGATGATATTTGCATGTGCCATAAGTCGCCTGGTAATGTTTGTCAAAGGTCGAAGGGGCCAGTAAAGGTGCTGTCCAAATAGTCGCTCACACTATGTAAACATAACATAAATGACTAACATAATTCAGCCAAACCCCTTTCCTGACACAAACCATAGGTCCAGCTATTCGGTCTGACCTGAAAAAGTTCAAGTCTAAACACAAAAGCCTGTTGGCTAGTACTGGTAAATAAAAGGAATTAAAGATTGCAATGCATTGTGTGACTGTATTGCATTAGCAGTGCAAAAGGTAATGGGTTCAATTCCCAGGAAAAACACATACTGATAAGATGTCAGATTGAATTGCATTGTAAATCAAGCATTTGACAAATGCATAAATGCACTGAAATGTAATATAAAATGTTGGGATGATTAGAAACATCATAAAAATATATATAGTAAGGTCATCCTTTTAATTTGTATCGCTTGACTGCTACTTTCATAAACCTGTCCATTTGTCATACTTTCCAACCATTCGTCATCTCACTCCGTCTCTGGTTTGATGAGGTATCCATTAAAGGTAATGTAAATGTCTACGTCGTCGCTGTATATCGCGTTCTCACGCTCGCGTTTGTAAAGGCGGACCCAAACCTCGTCGGCCTCCTTCAGAAGTAGCATCACGCTCTGACTCTGCATGATGGATCGGTCGCTCGGCTGAGCGTAAACGATCGCCTTCTCGCTCTCGTTCTGCATGATGTGAAGATACGTCTCCTTAAAGTTCCACGTGTGGATGTTCACGTTAAAGTAGTAGATACCTGGTATGTGGCAAAGAAACTTCCCAGAAAACATGTCAAAGTGTTCGGGGATGTTTACGAAGATGGTGTCGAAAATCAGGGCCTGGTAGTTATCCACGCTATGAAGGGACTTCCGTCGGCCCACCGAGAAAGCTGAATGCTGGGACTTGCAAGAGTCACCCGGAGCTCCGGCTTGTCCCTTGGCTCCTTTGGGACCTTCCGCACCCCGTGGTCCTGGGGATCCCTCGATCCCAAGCTTTCCAGGAGTTCCCCTTTCTCCACGGTCACCCTTGTCACCTTGGGAAAAAGAAAAACAGGGTAGATACAACAACTTTCTACTTGTAAACATCTGGCTGGCTCCTTAGAAAAAAATGTTAAATGCATGTAAAAACATGTCCCATTTTACATCTTCGCTGCTCTACTATAAGTGATCATGTCTGTGAAAACCTAATTAAAGTAATTTCTACATAAAATCGTCCTATATAATGTAAGGAACATATTTAACCTTGTGCTCCTAATCTTATTATTAGATTACATTTTGTTGTATAACATATAGTGTGCATATTGCTTTATATAAACATGTTGATACTTTAACAAACATTTTAACATACTAACATACGATTCTCTTCAAAAAATTGTTCCACTACCATGACTGTAGGTTTCCTGAAAGAGAAAACCGACCGTTGAACTTTATGACTCTTTTGTTTAATGTCCTCTGTGGCAATGCAACACAAAACTTCTGCTAGGCTAAAAAAAGCTCTCAAAACCTCAAATAACCGCTTCTAAAAAGTCCCAAGAAAGTTTTTTTTCTCTTTTGCCTGTCTGGGTCAGCATGCAATTTCGGGCACTGGCTCAGACCTCAAAATTTCCACAAGCTGCATTTCCTGCATGCGTGCATGCAACAAACACATGCATAAGCAACCCTGCTCAACTTTTTCCCGCCACATCAGCACCTTTCCTGCCAGGTCTCTTAGTTCCTGTTGGCCAAATTGGTCTCCAATGAAGCAAAGTTTCCTAAGCTAAGAGGTTAACTGGGGCTTTCAAAGGGATAAACACAGATGGAAATACAATCAAAGAGTATTATTCAGCCCCTGCTGAATCACAACAATGCCTTCTTGGACACTTTGTCTTGCTTTATTCGACTTTGAAACATGTTGTAATGTGTGATGTTAAGCATCTGCAGATGATTTTGATGGTTTAAACAAAGCTAAGGTTGGTGGGAGCCAAGTCTTCGGTTGGAATGGGAATTGTGTGCAAAAGTCAGTGCTGACATAGAGGATTTCTTCATCTTGTATAAATGTGACTATCTTGCATGCTAACTTATATTTATGCATTTGGCAGATGCTTTTATCCAAAGCGGCTTATAGTGCATTCGAACCCATGACATTTTGCGCTGCTAACGCAATGTTATACCACTAAGAGGGCCACTGTCCTGCAGAGTTTAGCTCCAACCCTAATCAAACACACCTGAATGTAACTTCCAAGTCATGCTGAAGCCTTTGATTGGGATTTTCGGATGTGTTTGGGGGTTGGAGCTGGACTTTGCAGGACGGTGGCCCTCCAGGACCAGGAATGCTCACCACTGCACTAAGCTACATATAGAAGCAAAATTTACCAACTACTTTTTGGTTTAGTCTTTTTGTTTGAGCCACAAGACCCAACCAATCGGTCATTGAATGAATGCATGAATGAATTCTGGTGGGATACCTTTGAGAATGGTCATGTTGATGAACGTGCGGACCTCCGGGATTGCAGGCATGCCTTGTCTTAGTGTTGCAGCGTCATCTAGTGGTGGGAGGTGATCGCAGCATCGACGACACGGTGGTTGAGGTACGGAGACAACCAGATGTAAAAACAGACAGACGAGCCCATATCCAAACATAGTGGAACCTGAAGAAAAAGTATAGATTTGCAGCCTGTAAAAATATGTGGGGTGGTAATGACTCCCTAAAATAACTTTCCACCGTTATTTTTTAAGGTAATATGAGATTGTGAAAGCACAGTGAATTTAAAAAATGGGATAATTAAAGGGACACTCCACCTTTTTGAAAATATGCTCATTTTCCAGCTCCCCTAGAGTTAAACATTTGATTTTTACCGTTTTGGAATCCATTGAGCCGATCTCCGGGTCTGGAGGTACCACTTTTAGCATAGCTTAGCATAATCCATTGAATCTGATTAGACCATTAGCATCACGCTAAAAAATAACCAAAGAGTTTTGATATTTTTCCTATTTAAAACTTGACTCTTCTGTATTTACATTGTGTACTAAGACAGACGGAAAATTAAAAGTTGCGATTTTCTAGGTCGATATGGCTAGGAACTATACTCTCATTCTGGCGTAATAATCGAGGACTTTGCTGATGTAACATGGCTGCAGCAGGCGCAGTGATTTAACGCAGCAGCCAAAAATGGTTCCCTTGGTAATTTTCAATAGCAGGGGATTATTTTCGGGCACTGCGTAATATTATTGTACCTGCATCAGCCATAGTACGGCAGCAAAGTTCCTTGATTATTACGCCAGAATGAGAGTATAGTTCCTAGACATATTGGCCTAGAAAATCACAACTTTTAATTTTCCGTCGGTCTTAGTACACAATGTAACTACAGAAGAGTCAAATTTTAAATAGGAAAAATATCAAAACACTTTGGTTATTTTAAGCGCGATGCTAATTGTTTAATCAGATTTAATGGATTATGCTAAGCTATGCTAAAAGTGGTACTTCCAGACCCGGAGATCAGCTCAATGGATTTCAAAACGGTAAAAATCTAATGTTTAACTCTAGGGTAGGGCTGCACGATTCGTGCTAAAATGTGAATTACGATTTTTCTCCATGGGAATTGAGATCCCGATTCTCTCAAAAGATTCTCATATTTTCAACAAAAAAACATTTATTGCACTCAAGTAACAAAAATGTGCTACACCGGACTTTCAGTTATAATAAAGTGTCTTCAAAGTCTCTTTTCCTTATTTTAGAAGATGAGTAACTTAAAATTGTTATCTGTTAAACATAAACAATAGAATGTTGACACTAATAAATAAAAGTAATTGTACAAAAAAGCACAGTTGTTATTTATTTTAATCAAACTGGTCAACCTCAAAACTTTAAAAACACGAAACCTTTAAAGAACTAAACGATATTAACAATAATAAAGTTGATTATTATTCTTAGTTAATCGTAAATTGTTGTAATACGTTTATAACTTGCGAATGTAACGCTCAGTTAAGTTAAACCAGGCTCGAGGACGTATGCAGCCTGCATATGCGACCTACGGAGGCTGCAGCTTTCCGATTGAGAAACGTTTAGAGGTAACTTATTTCCTTGCCCTTTTTTTGAACCAATATTGTTGCATTGTCACTCCGTCGCCACTAGGGTGGCCATTCGTGCCAGTTCCGCCGGACATGTCCCGAACATGTTTTCGGGTTCGTTCTCCGGAAGTCGCGTTGCTCGACCGCATACGTCATCACATTTCAGTTAAAATACATTAGAAAATTAAGATCTATTTCTTTTAAGACATACAATCATTGTAGTTTCATTCTTACCTTGAAATGTAACGGTTGCTTTTCTTAAATCAAACCCTAAATATTAAAATTTTATGACGTAGGCGCTCGACCAACGCAACTTCCGGAGAACGAACCCGAAAACATGTTCGGGACGTGTCCGGCGGAACTGGCAAGAATGGCCACCCTAGTCGCCACCAGGATTTTCCGCAATGGCGCACGTTTTTTCCTCTCATTTGTTTAAAAATTGCCACTTCAAATACATCAAGTAAATCGATGTGTTTAGGTTTGCCGCTTTGTTACACGTCACGCGAGTGACATCCAAACACCGCAAATGAGGAAAAGAGAGGAGAGAAACGATTGGGTCTGATTGGTGAATAAATGGGGTTTGGTTTTACACAGCGTGAGTGTAAGGAAGTTCAACTGACAAAACATCTGGATTGTTGTAATGTAAATACGTGAACGCAGTATCTGAATACTGGGAAATACTGGACATGCAAGAGAATCGTCGTCATTTACAAAAAGGACCGCGTGTATGTATGAATCGAGATCGTGATTCTTTTTCAATTAATTGTGCCGCCTACTCTAGGGGAGCTGGAAAATGAGCATATTTTCAATATGCTCCCTTTAATAATCCCATTTATAAAATTCCCTGTGCTTTTGCAATCTCGTATTACCAAAAGAAATAACGGTGGAAAGTTATTTTAGGGAGTCATTACACCCCCAAGACCCCCCCACACACACACACAAAAAATTAGCATATTTTCAAAAAAAGTGGAGTGTCCCTTTACAGTAGACAGGATTAGGTAATAAATATAGTTAATGCAAATAAATGGAGTAAGATAAAAACACTATTTTATATTAAGCACACTGAAAAGACTGAGAGAAAGAGAGGGGGAAGGCAGAGGGAGAGAATAAAAAAAGGGAAGCAGAGAGAGAGGGGGAGGGCAAGGGAGGGGGTGAGAAGAGGGTGGAAGGCAGTTTGACAAATTTTAGCCCCCTTCAGGTCATACATTAATGTTTCTGTTGGTCTGTGTCCAACCTGAACACAGTTTAATCTGTCTGACTCCCACATCAGAAGTCATCTGCTAATTCTCCAAATGTATCAACACACATCCGAGATACATGCATACAATTGTTCATTTTAGTGAAAACAATTTCTACCACTGCTGACACTAAATATAAACAAGATCCATTATGCTGATATAAAAACAGCATTCGATTATGCCGAATAGAAATAGTATATTAAAAATGGGTTTCATCTGTTTAGAGCGATAGCAACATCAGGAATGAATAAAGTTCTGCTTTCTGCCTTTAGCGTTCCAAAACTGGGTCCATTAAAATACAAGAGGCTGCTAAAATCCATTATGAAATGCATATTGTAATGTTCACCATTATGCATGGGCCAATATTATATTTTGGTAGTATGATAACATTAAAGATACCATGGATTTATGGTGTTGCGGTATTGCCATTTCAACCCTAAAATGCCAAGATTATCTCAAATGTCTGCGTGTACAAATAACTTTACAACTGGACACATTTTATTTTTAAGTAACGTGCATGCATATATGCCATGTGCAAATAAAGCATTTAAATTATAATATTCTTTTTAAAAAATATTTTTGCAATAAATTTTAAATATAAACATCAAATCAATTACATGACTTCATGATTTAATAATTTTGTGTAAACACAGCTTATATATTGGAAATCGGATCACAGAATTTTGTGTATTTTTGAAATCTTGGTATACCTGGATAACCAAGTCTCTGAAGTCAGACTGAGTCTCTGAGTAAACATCTTAGTCCAAATCTGAGTTTCCTGGTGCTCAGTGAAGAAAGAGTTTTGATAGCTCATCATTTCATGTAGTTTATGAAACTTTGGGTTTTACATGATCTCACTGTAACCCAGATAAGAAGATCTGAAGGCTCTCATACACCTCCCTACTGGCCTATAATTTAACCCAGTGGGTTTTTATGATGTGCCTGCAGTAAATTTTATACAAGCCTCTATAAGTCTCTAAACAAGCATCATATTATAACAGGTCGCTGGGTCTGACATGTTGAGACACATAATAAAATTGAAGGTTTTGATACTACCCGCATAACAAATGTAGAAAAATCTAGACACGTCAAAAGAGAACAGAAGGATACAAAGTCTGAGATCACTAGTCAAAGCGTTCTTGTATAGACGGTTTTAGCAGTAACAACATAAACAAGCGGCTTTCGTGGTCAACACGTAACTTCCTGGAAACTCTGTTAGTAAGAATAAATAACAACAAAGTACTTTAAACGTAGTTTATTTATATAACAAGCAAAATAAACAACACGTAGATACCTAGGAAACCAAAACATTTGTTATTTTCGACAAGGTATTTGTTCAAGAGTTCAGTTTAGCAACTAGTCAGACCATTTAAAAAACTGTAAGCGGAAGTAGAGTTCAGACCAGACGCTTATCGCATCACCTCACGTGCGTCCGATGAAACTTATTTTTAACCAAACATTTTTTATTTTGAATTCTTTTAGCATTACAAAGAAAGGTTAAATTGAAGTATAACCGTATTAACTACATCTCCTCATGTCAGTACAGGATTTGTACAAACTTCACATGTTTGTACAAATCCTGTTGATCCACGTTATCCCAACATGATTCATTAATAATGTTTGAAAATCATCTTGTGTGCTTTAAGAAAAATCTGACTTATTGGACAAATGAGTTAATGCTGGGTTGTTTTTAACCCAGGGCTGGGTCACTATTGGACAGAACACACCCCTGGGCCAAAATCACCCAACTGATGGTTTATTGTCAATCAACCATGTTGAAACAACTCAGCATTTGGGTTAAAACAACCCAGCAGTTGGGTCAGTTTAACCCAGCAGTGTGCTCCGTCCGACAGTGACCCAGCCCTGGGTTAAAAACAACCCAGCATTTTTTACTAACCAAAAATAATATCCAGTAGGAGCAACATCAAAACAAAACAAATCTGAAAAGTTTAAATAATATCAAACATGAAAAACCAATACAATAGCATGAAGTCACACATTAAACAGTTTACAATAAAAGATGCATTACAGGCGTAGAGCTATTATACATCTGTAGCGGATCTCAGCTGTCGCAAAGCATGAACGCTTTGCAGATGTTCACATCTGTATCTGTCCATCTGCCTACAATCTGCCAACAAACCCTAAACACACGTGTGAGAACTTCCTGCTGCAAGATCTCAAAATCTTCATATGATGTTAAACTGAACTCCCTTAAATAACAAATGATGAAAGCACAATAAAAGTTTTATCTCTTTTTTGCTTGTGTGAATGCGTGTGTGCGTGTGCGTTTGTGTGCATGTGTTCTGGCAAAACTTACAATGGTCCCTGATGCAGCTGCAGAAGGTCGGCGAGTTGAGAAGAGAGAGCAAGAGAAAGAAAATAAGAAAGTTTCTTACTTTGCTTTTTCCTCTCCCTCCCTCTCTTGCCCGCCCATTCCCTCGTATAATTCTCTCTCTCACTGCCTCTCTCCTATCACATTCCCAAACATAAAGAGTCACTATGTCTTTAAAAATTTTAATTAAACAAAGCTTTTTAAATGTATATGGATGTCAAATCCAGGCTAAAGTCTAAATATGAGATTTGGAGCATTAAAGTTTGATTTCAAAAGCAGAGGCAGTTTTGTCCAGATACATTTATTGTTATGCGGTTTGAAAATCTCTTCACATCCTGATAGCAGTCACTAAGTAAAGTGGTCTTCACGTTTTTATATATATATATATATATGTGTGTGTGTGTGTGTGTTTGTGTGTGTGTCTGTGTTTGTTCAGACTGCCCCGAGGCTTGAAAGGTTTAAGATCCAAATGCAGGTTTTATTAGGAGGACAATCCAAAACATACATCCAACAAGACAGGCATAAGGTCATACACAGTAAATCTGTCCAAAACACCTGCAGACCAGTGGCGGCTCGTGACTGCTCATCCGATGGGCGCAAATTCAAAATAAGTGTTCAGAGTTTCATGTGTGGTGCTTGCGTTTTCAAAATATGTGTTTGTTGCGTCATGTGAACCATGTGCATCACGTGAGGGACCATTGTATATATATATATATATATATATATATATATATATATATATATATATATATATATATATATATATATATATATTAGGGCTGCACGATTTGGGTAATTTTTCCCATTGCGGTTATTGATGCTAATATTGCGATGTGCGATTGCGATTATACTAAATGGTATCATGAGTCAACTTGATGGGTTTTAAGGAAAATCCACACACAGTTTAGCCAAATTGTGTATTTGTAAAACTAGAAATGTTTTCGTATTGCCACGTGATGTAGCAACTGCTCAGTGTCAGTAATCCTAAATCCAAAATACCGCCATTCAACAGACATGGAGGTTTTTTTAGCTACCAGATCACTGTCAACCTCCTCTGCATCCATCTTCGCTCTGGTATAAGTAACGACGCACACCACACATGTGTATGCCACACGTGCACTGCCTTTTTTGTTCGGTTTTCTTTCTTTTTTTAAACAGCAAGGAAAATCATCAAACTGTTATCAGAAAGTTTGTGTTAACAAGTCCACACATTTATTTATTTAATATAATTGCAACATTTTGCTGTCATATAATCGCACAGGCGGACATCGCGATTGCGATGCGATTAATTGTGCAGCACTAATATATATATATATATATATATATATATATATATATATATATATATATATATATATATATATATATATATATATATATATATATATATACATATATCTCTGGGGAAGGTGTAGGATCATGCATTTGTTTTGCAGGGTTCCCGCGAAAGACTACTTTAGGACTGTTGCCGCTGTAGTTTTTTCCATGTGTTAAATCAGTTACCTGTCCATTAGCTATCAATCTTAGGGTAAGATGATTTTCTTTATGAAAAAGTTCCCATATTATGTGTTATGGAGGATGTGTGGTTTTGGAAAGCTCTCTGCCTTTAAAACCTAAAAGTTAACTCAACTCAAACCATTTAAGGAAACCGGTTGCATTAAACCATTTAAGTTTTAAAAACGACACATTTATAGCGAAAAAGCAAATACTTTAAAAAGTAAGCAATTAATTTCATATGCTCATGTCTCCACCTAGTGCGTAAGATGTAATAATATTTGTATAAAACGAAAACAATACTCAATACATAGAGTAGTTTAATATGCTTATAATGGTTTGTTCAAATAACTTACAATGTTTTGAATGATACTGCTGCTGTCGGATTGCGTGAAGCTTGACGTGTCGCTATAAATAAGTTCATTAAAAATTGCAGTTTAAAAAACCTCAGACTAGAGGGACAGTTGTGACATTTTAAACCAGCCCATGAAAACTTAAAAACACCAAAAGTCTCTGTAAATTTCATGTACAAACACTCGACTGACTTTCCCATTGTAAAGATATTGGTATGTCTCTGTGCTTTTATATTTGCGCATTGAAGACCCGTCACCTCCGATCAACAACACGAAATAATTGAATATATCTTCATATATCACGCCATTTCTTCATTTCATCCTCACACTGGTTCATACATGGCAGGTGTAGTAAATATTAACTGTTTAAATCATGTTTTATGCGTGCTCCCACTACACTGTTTTCTACCGGCTGGATATTGAACCTGAAGTCTCGCACAGGAAGAAAAATACGTCACATCACTTCTGCGTTTTGAGAAAAAGGTGGAGACTGTTTCATCTGACGCACGCGCATTCTCACGGTTATGCGCCTGGATTGAAGTTAACTTCCGGTCTCTGTTTGTTTATCGGTCTGGCTAGTTGCTAAACTCACCTCTGGAACAAATACCTTGTCGAAAATAAAAATATATCTGTTTTACAAGACGATGGGAGACAGTGAGCATGGATTACCGCTGTATGAAAAGAGGTTTGGCAGACGATTTGTAGTTATTGCATTGTGTTGTTATTGTAATGTATTGTTAGTACATTGTATACATAAATTTTACACAGTAACGTTAGCTCAGTGAAAAGGTTGATATGCTTTAGCTATGATTTGAACTTAGGCAATTTACTGGATGTTTATTTTGCTTGATTCAGAAATCATTTACTCTAGAGAGACTCTCTTGTTATTGTTTCATTGCGGATGTCTACAGGAGGTTAAGTTTGGGCCATAAAAGCTGCATCGTCTATAGCGCACATGAACTCTTAATAAAACTAGTGTTACAAAAGCAAGAGTACATTGTGCTTTATGTGCACATAAACTATAACACACTCATCTGTTTTGCATTAGTATGTCTGGGTCATCGGTTGAATTCCTGTTACTTATGTAATAGCAATCATCTCATTGTCTCCATATGGAAAGAAAATTAAGCTCTGTCATTACCATTACCAACCTTTGACTGACAAGGCTGATTTTGTTCAACACGTGCTACATCCTCTCCATCTGTTCATTCATTTTCTGTTCAGTAATGTTGACCAACATTCTCCTGTGAGGCTGTTTTAAACACGCAGCATTATCATCCCTTAGGATCAGCATCTGTGGGAAACTTTTAGTTTGGGGTTTAGCCAGTGCTCTTAGAAATGCTTTAATGTTTGTTTAAGAAATTAAAGGAACCGCTTCACACTAAATTCTCCCGGATGTCTTTTCAAAACAATATGTATCTCAATCATGTAACTAAAAAAGAGAAATTAAAACTTTTAATGAAATAAACGTGGATAGTGATTGTGCCAAAATTTAAAGCATCATAACATGCGTCCAAATGGCTTACAGATAAGTCTTTTTACATTGGTTTAATGGGTTTCATCAATAGCATATAAATAAAGTTTATTATGGATCCTGACAATTAAAGGTTAGTCCATTTTCTAGAATTGGGGTACTCTAACTTGGACTCGGACTTGAGTCCGGACTCGAGTCCAATTTTGAATGAACTCGGACTTGTCACGCACTCGGGTGAATTTGGACTCGGAAAATATCCCGAGTACAGTCGAGTCCGCGTCATGTGTAACAATAAAACCAGCATAAACTTGAGATGAGAAATTAATTAATGTCTCGCTGTCTCCCCTCCTGTTATTTTTCTGCAACACACTGGCAGGCAGCAGCCATTCGCATTATACGCATCATACGATGTCCTCAAAGTCAGCAATAATTTGTTTTGCTTACGAAAATCATAGAGAATTTATTTGCAAGAGTGATGCACCGATGTATCGGCCACCGATATTTATCGGCCGATTTTTGATGAATTTAAAACCATCGGCATATAGGCAATAGCACGAGAAAGGCCGATAGCGATTGTTTATTAATTAACTGCATCAAGAAATCCATTATATGTAAAAAAATTTGTTAATGTTGTTAATAAAGTAAATCCTGAATAGCAAAAAACACCTTTGAAGGTTGTCATGCTGTCTTATTATATTTGTTTTAGCTTAATTTGTGCCTCTCTTATTATGTTGGTCAGTTGAATGTTAATTAGATCCAATCCATGTTCAGTAAAAATAATTTGATGCAAAAATAAATTAGCTAATAGACCAACTGTATAGTATTGTATACAAGTGTTTAATATCGGTATCGGCCAGAAGTTGTCTGTTTAAATCGGAATCGGTATCGGCCCAAAAAAATCCAATCGGTGCATCCCTAAAGACATCTGTTAAAAAGAAGATACCTCTTTATCCCATTCTTTTCTTTGAAATCATTTTTGATAGGAAACTAGTTGACATAAAATAAAAATGTTCAATGGCAATGACAAGATGCAATAGAGGTATTTTTATTACATTTTTATATTGTCATTGGTTTAATGGGTTGAAAAGTTAAAGTATTGATAGAAAGTAACAATTTAGAATTAAAATTTTGTATCTTTTTTCAATTTAATTACTTTCTGGAATCGGGCGGACTCGACTTGGACTCGGCCTTTATGAACTCGGACATGAGTCCAACTCGGACCCTTTTGGACTCGGACTTGATGTTTAAGTACTTGGTCTTGACTCGTACTCGAAAAAGGTGGACTCGGACCAAACTGTGCCATTTTCTTAAAAAAAATCCAGATAATTTACTCACCACGTTGTCATCCAAAATGTTGATGTCTTTCTTTGTTCAGTTAAGAAGAAATTATGTTTTTTGAGGAAAACATTTCAGGATTTTTCTCATTTTAATGGACTTTAACGTCAGAACGGTCCTCTTTCTCCACACTTGTAAACACTGGGGCATAGTTTCGCATACATCACCGTGACCTCTTGATGTAATGCCATATTCTGCGAGGTCGTGCTGGTGCGTCACACGACCGGAGGAAGATGAGAAGTTGTGGCCCAAAAGCGCACATTTTTTATTTTCTTGGCAAAAATGACAATCGTTTTGCTAGATAAGACCCTTATGCCTCGTATGAGGTCGTTTAGAGTCCCTTGAAACTGCAATTTTCAACTGCATCAAAACTGTTAAGTGTTGGGGCCCATCAAAATGAGAAAAATCCTGGAATGTTTTCCTCAAAAAACATAATTTCTTCTCGACTGAACAAACAAAGACGTCAACACCTTGGATGACATGGTGGCGAGTAAATTATCTTATTTTTAAGAAATAAGAAAAAAATTAAGAAAATGGACTAATCCTTTTTAGTATGAAGAAGGTATAAATGGCATAATGGTGAGTGAGTTTCCTTTTCTGGTGAACTTCTTTTTTTCTTGTCCACTGCCATGACCATCTTAATGGATGTATATAAATAGTATATAAATGAAAAGTGTTTTGTGTTGGTTCATAGTGAAGATCTACTGTAGTAAAACGCTTGGTCAATGTAGCTTTATGAGCTCAATATTGCCTCCTGGTGGATTAAGAACAGTACATCCACGTCCGACCAGACTGAGAGGTGGCAGGATTTGACTTTTACATACATGTTACATGTGTTGCAAATGTTTGTTTGTATATGATTTCCCTCAGCGGCGTCATGCCCATTTAAACTGAGGTGGGCACGTGCCTTCTCGGATTTTTAAGCAAAGTGGATTTTGCATACAAGTTGCAAATCTCAAAATCAATGAAGCATCTGTTACTTTTTTAAATAGGCAAAATATAACCAGTTCTGCACTTCAGACTGAGATTTTTGCTGTTTTAATCACGTGTTTCTTTCCAGACACATTTAATTGTTAATATCAATATTTAATAGTAATGGAGATTAATAATTATGATTACAGATAAAGTGTGCACACTGTGCCCCCTTAAAAAACATTGGTGCATGACCCCCCTGATTTCTCTTTGATTTAAAGGATGTTGCTCCATTGAAGTTCACTGAGTTTAATATTGAGGCCACGCAGCGGAGATAAGACTGATTTTTGTCTGATTACACAAGCAGTAGTACAAAACAGTGAAAGGAAACACGCTGCCACTTATAAATGTCAGACCACAGTTGGCAACCTCTAAAAGCCTCTGTTTAAAACAACACATGCCGCTTATGTTTTCTAAGTTTGATTATTTTGCAATGACAAGAAAGAGTAGTTACAAAAAGTATGGTTTAATAAAAAGTAAAACAAAACATTACTATAACCATAATATTGTATAAAATAAGTGCACATATAAACAAGAATACATATAATCCAGCAGTATTATATAGGCTTATGTAACCAGTAGAGATAATACACATTGCTGAAGCTTACGGAGAACATTTCATACTTATTAACAAATTGTTAATAAATATTAAGCATTCTTTGAAAGCTGTGTAGAGAGGTACAATCCATAACTGCAAATAATGCTTCTTCAATCCATAGAAATTTGTGTTAGGAAACACATACATACATAACACACATATATTTTAATATGGAAGAAGTATGCACAAGTGTTGATAATGCCTGGATATATGTTTTGTTTTTGTTTTGTCATACTACACTAATGCCAGTTCATAGGCTCTATAAATGGATTTCCTGTTTGAAGGCAAAGATGAACCTCAAAACTTTTATATACATACGATGAGCTCAGATGCAGAAGCGGTTAAACGCCACCTATGTCCAAAATTAGATGTTGATATTGACTGAATGCTCTTACACGTTTATCAAATACTTTCGCTTCAAATCTGCTTAATCTCGGCCATTCAAAAATTCAAAACACCACACTGATTTTTCAGCAAAGTCCTTTAAGTGCACGAAAAAAGAATTGGATGGATGCCAATGCGCATATGTCACAGTTACCGGAGTTTATTTGAAAGAGTGACTGGAAAGTTATGCATGCACTTAGAGGGTTTTGCAACGAAAGACGATCAAATTTGTTCAGTAGGCTACCAATGAACGTGATATTTGTGAAAATAAGGCATTTTAATTACTGACCAATAACATTTTCATGCCTTTAAAGTAAAATTAAAGAACCTAAACATGAGCCTGATAAAAATGGCCATTTACAAAAAAAACAAACATGTCAGACGCACTTAAAGGGTTTTGCATCTGAGCTCTTCATATTTATAAAGCAGCATTTATACCATGTTGAGAGCATTTAGTAATAATAAAAAGTAAAAAATAGCAGCCAAATATTAACCAAACCCTTTGAACTTCAGTTAAATGAATCATTGTTGATGATGATGCAAATTCTGTTTTCAAAATAAAAGTTTCAGATCTAACCTTTTAGCTATGTCACAGTTTTTTAAAGATTTTTAAACACTTGTCAATTAATGCAAAATAAAAATGCTATATGACATAGATTTAAGTGATAGCGTCTCTAATTACAGCCAAATATTTGTGGCCACTTTGCAGTATATGATCTTAGTGGCATTTTCCTGCAAGGTATTATTTAAGTTTGCCATGGTATCACCAATAACATGTTGAACAAAAGGGTAACAATTACTTTAAATGTAGCTTATAATGCTTGTAGGATATGACAGTTCAAAGCTGTTGTAACCAAAGCAGCCGTTACAACTAACTCACCACCGGATGTTGTAATGTATCGCCTCTGAATTCTCCCAATGCAATACAGTTCAGTGCTAAAAGCAATTAATGCATAATCTTTGAATATTCATGCGAATGCAATAGACCTGCACTTAGATGGACTTGTTGCTGTATTTCTGCATCTCTTTCAGGGTCAGATAGCCACTTGCGCAGGGCTCGATCAGAGAGGAAGGTCTGACAGCGCCGCCGTCTGCAGGCTCACATGTGGGATTGTAGATGGGCGAGACCACAGGTTCAGGCCACGGTACGATGACGGGAATCGGATGAAAACTCTCTGTGGTGCGAACAGAACCGAGGGAACCCTGAGATAAGGACATTATGAAGGTAACCAGAGCGTTCCCATCTCTATCAATGATTTCTGTATCATCTTTGTCGTCTTCACATTGCTCCGGCATGTCAAACCCAGAGTCTGGGCTCATAGGATCATCCGACTGGAAGCACGGGCTTTGTAAACGATCATACGAAGAGCCAGGGGATGAGAAAGCCGAGTTCGGGTCTTTCTCGGGGTGGTATGTGAAATAGACAGGACAGGTTTCTAGATGGAAGGATCCCGAACGAGATTTGCTGTAGAAGTAGCCCATGTTGGAGAAAATGGATGATGACGCGTGGCTGGTTCCACTGTTGTCAACTCCAGAATCCACCTGACCGGAGTGAAGGAGTCCGTTGGTAGACATTTGAGCAGCGGGATCCATAAAAGGCACCTCCAAAATATCAGAGACCTCGACAGGTGAGATTTCATCACATGATTGCGGATTAAGAAACGGCCCGATGGAGTTCTGACAGCCCAGCCATTTCTGTGGAGAGGTATGAGGATATTTATTAGTTGTAGGACATTTGTTTTTGAAATGATCACCACAAATACAAAAAATAAAATGAAAAGTGCTTTAGATTAGTAAAAAGCTCACGAACTACTGGACAGATCATGGTTTGAGTAGGTTTAGAAACAGTCAACAGGCTTGGTTGATGGTTTGAGGGTTAGGGGACAAATGACTCATCGTTTACAAGAATGCTGGTTCTCATCTGTAGTTTGTGCGGCTAAAATGATGCATATATTTTGTATGGGAAGAAGAACGTATCGGTTTGTGTCAATGCGTTACTGAAAACCCAACAGACTTCAAGAGAAATTTCATGTTGTACTGATGAAAAACACACGCACACATATTGGTGCAGCTATGATTATGAGGACTTAGGTGTAATACTTTTAATATGGAGCCCCTTATATCCGCCTTTATCTTACCCACCCCTACACCAAACCTTCACACAAAACTTTCTGCATTTTTACATTTATATAAATTTACCGTTATTTAGTGATTTAAAATATGGTGACCGATGGGATATGCTAATAATATAGGTGTAATGTATGGTCCTGCTCGATTAACTTTGACTTCACGTAAAATAATGGAAAGTTTAAGTTTAAGATCCCCTGGGGTCAATGTGTTAGCATGACAGGAACTTCATGCTGCTCTGTGAGATTTTTTCCATCGCCCGAGTGGCAGAGTGGCTTACGTTTCTTCCCCGCCACAGAAAATCACCAAAGGTTTATCTATGCCATCAACCGTATTATTTTGTTTTTGTTTGTTTGTTGATCACGAAGTACAAAGTAGATGAGGAAAACTAGGATTCAGTGTGTTGTTTACAATGCGTGGAATGGTGCGCTGTAATTTGTGGAGCGGATTTATTGCATTCTGCTGAAAAAGAGGAGTGGCGTTTATCGCGTTTTGCGAAAAACTAAGAAAAGATAACAGAATAACACGCCAGATATCTGATTTTGTGTAAAATTAAGAATTTACTTTTTGATACTGACCTGATGTAATACTGATTTTGGTGGTAACTCTTTTTTTTAAATGGTGTTTATCGCATTTTGGAACCAAACTCTTTATATATATAATCTCAATCAAATCTAATGCATATAGAAAATGTAAATAAAAACGTCACTACTTTAATGTTCAATATTAATGGTCTTTATGTGAATGAATAACATTCAGAAAATGTAATCTTCAGAATTTAGTTAATGCAAGTTAATATAGCCCCACAAACTATCAGTATCGGCAGATATCACTGTGAATGATCGACTATCGATACACTTGGGTTATTTTTAAGCCATGTTGGGTAAATATTGGACAGAACACACTGCTGGGTTAACTTTGACCCAATGCTGGGTTGTTTTAACCCAACTGCTGGGTCATTATAACCAATGGTTGTATAACAACAAGAACCCAATATTGGGTCATTTTTTACATAGCATGTGTTCTCCTATCCAATATTTACATCGGGGGTCTTCAACCTTTTTGTGAGCAAGGGCAACCACAATGAATAAAACAATGTGAAGCCCTACTTTACTCAACTTTTTTGTTTTACTTGTTGATTTTATTTTAATTTACTAAAGTTATCATACTTAAACCAAGTCAAGCTAATATAATACATATGTAATAAATAAATATTACAATTGAGACTATTAATAGAATGTGCTTTGGCGGGCACCTCACAGACTATGTGCGGGCGGGCACCACGTTGGAGACCCCTGATTTACATATTATGGGTTAAAAATAACCCCAACGTTTTTAGAGTGTATGAAAAAAATGTAATATCGGTGCATTTCTAATTTCCAAGAAATACTCACCCGGAAATTTCCTCCATGGACAGTGTGGAGAGGTTTAAAATATTTGGAAGGATCTGGAATGTGTTGTTGTTTTGGTTTTAACCTACGACAAAACAATCACTCATAAATTGATCAAATATGAATATAATTGTTTATGTCAAATATACATTTGACTTATACTGTATGTGACTTTTAAATATGTGACCCTTGCCATTGATATCCAGGTTAAAGTCTCATAATCTGATAATGAGATAAGGAGCATCAAAGTTTAAATCTTTGACATGATCTTGAGTCAATATTAAATATATCAAGGGTATACTTTTACAGAATGTTCTTTTACATTATGTAGGATGATTTTATGTAAAAAAAAAACAGTAAAACAGTTTTCACATTATATTTCAAATATCACCTTGACAGTTGAGTTTAATTTTCTAATACTCACCCTCTGCTTTTATTCACCTTGTAGGTGAACAAAGAAATGACAATGATTAAAACCAGTATATGAAAACCAATGATCAAAACTGTCCGGATATCGCCAGGCAGGACTGGAAAAAAAAGGAGTACAATTTTTATTATAATTTATTCAACTTACAGACTATTATTATATGTGACCCTGAACCACAAAACCAGTAATAAGTTTTATACATTTATACATCATCTTAAAACTGAATACATTGATGTATGGTTTGTTATGATAGGACTATGATAGGATATTTGGCCGAGATACAACTATTTGAAAATCTGAGGGTGTAAAAAATCAAAATGTTGAGAAAATCGCATTTAATAATATGTGTTGCTATGGACCTTTGTACATTTGGGCATCTTTAATGATAAATACATTTTTTATATATTTACGGTAGGAAATTTACAAAATATCTTAATGAAACATGATCTTTACTTAATATCCTAATGATTTTGCATGTAAAAATAACAGGACAGACCGGAGACTCCAACTGGTGGTGCATTTGTTGTAGTTTCGAACATCCCAACCTCAGACCTCCAGGACACAGCAGGACTCCAGTCGCTCCATTGCCCACCGAGGTAACCGTTATTTATAGGTTCAACCGGCTTCACACGCACCCTAGCCTGGTATTTTTCTCCTATAGTCAGGCGGTTAGGATCCAACTGAATGTCAGGTCCATGGGAGACGTGCCTAGTTGTCGCCATCTATAACACACAAGCACATACGTAAAGCATACAGATATGTCAAGCAGTATGCATTCAGAAATACAGAACAGCAGTCTGAGCTGGTCAATTGTGTTTCATTATTCAAGAGACTGTATTGAAGTTTGTGAAATTATTGAAATTAAATAAAATGTTTAATAAACACAAAGGCATGCTGACCTCCCATCCTACGTCTTCTGATTTCCACTGCACCTCGAATTCATATTCTTTTAAGCTCTTAGGGAAGTTTACACCGTTACTCCAGGTTATGTTGACCCCACTCACAGTGGGCTTATCCGGTGGATGAGTCTTAACTGTCAATATTAAAACAAATAAGAAATAACCAAAAAGACAAAATAAAATAAAAGCAGCAGCGGCGGCAGCCAGTGACTTCTTTATTCGAGGGCGCTCGATGCGAAGTTCGTCACAACATGTATGTAGCCCGTCACGTGTGTGGTTCCTATTTTCAAAATATGTGTGTTCTGTGCATTGAGAGATCGTGTGTGCATCACGTGTCTTGTCAAAATAAGTGCCTGCTGCAGATGCGTCTGAAGGGTTTATGATAAAAGAGACGCTCGCGTTTGCCAGATACTCGCATAATCTGATGCGTAATCAAAGTTTACTGTTAAGAATGTGTCTTGCATGTATTTTGTGAACGTGAGTGTCTCTTTTATCATAAAAGAGGCGTGTGCAGCAGGCACTCATTTTGACAAAACACGTGATGCACATGGTTCACATGACACAACAACACATATTTTGAATTAGCGCCCCTCGGATGAGCAGTCACAAGCCGCCACTGAAAAGCAGTAGGCCGGATTGGATTATGAAGGAATCGTGACTGTAAATCCTGATTGGATCTGCCATTGTAATAATTATAAATACATGTGACTGTACTGTACATGCTTTATTAAATTAATCAGCTCTGGTTATGTGCACTCTTCAAATGCTGGGTTGTTTTTACCCCTTGTTGGGTAAAATATGGACCTCTGCACTTTATAGGTGAAAAAATACCAACAAAAATTTGGTCACACATGTGACTGGTGGGAAAATGAATCAAGCAAATGAATTAATAAATTAAATGAATCAATTAGGAAAATTCTGTGAAAACCTAGTTAAAGTAATTTTTTGTGATTTGCTGTTTTCTACATAAAATCATCCTACATAATGTAAAGAGCATTCTGTGAAAATATAACCTTGATATCTTAAATATTGAGTAAGATCATGTCAAAGATTGAAATCAAATTTAGATACTACTTCTAATCTTGAGGCTGGATTTCACAGACCAAAAATGATCAAATAACCAAACTAACGTGGGGTTAATTGTAACACAACTACTTTACATAGTTACACAGGGCCAAGCAATCTGTGCTTTTGGCCTTTCTCTCTCACTAGCTGGGTTTCCATCACCATGATTTTATGAGCATTTTGAAGTATCTCATAAGAAATTAGTGTTGGAAACGCCAAATTGTGAGAATTTCAAATTTTAAGTAATATCATTGGGTCTCCAGTACTTATATGAAACCTCGAAAATGTGAAAAAGATCAACTCAGTAACTTAGTTTCGGTAAACCATTCTCTGCAAGCATGTGAAATATAGATAATTGAAATTTGGCTCCCCTTGTGATGTCAGAAGGGGATAATATTGCTCCTTAATCTGCACTATCCAACCACGGCACTGCCATTTATTGCAGAGATCAACTCATTTGCATTTTAAAGGACACACACACCTACAAAGTGTCAAATTTAACATGCTATAATAAATTATCTATATGATATTTTGAGCTAAAACTTAAATTTTTGTCATCTTAAAAAAAGTTGTGAAATGTCCTCTTTAATTCCAAAAAAGTTGTTGCACTCGCTTGAGATGTCTTTTGATTTATGCGGAAAAAAAGTAAATGCGAATAATGGTAATGCTTTGCCAAATAAATTCTGATGTAGTGAACATTAAACCCACGTGACTGATCCTCTAGCTGTATCAGCTGACGTCATCTTTACCATATATGGGGTTTGATGTCGTCGTAATGCCCTTGCTGTTAGTGCCTGCATCAAAAATCTGGCCTTTTTTTTTATGTTGACTTCTGTGCCAAACATCAAAAATACATTTCGTCCAAAAATTACAACTTTATTCAGCATTGTCTTCTCTTTCGCATCTATTATGAAGCGCATGCGCGAGACTAAAGTGATGCGGATAACGTGTTATCCTTAGACACGTTTGCGTTTTTTTTTCAAACTTGCAGCGTGTGTCTCCCTCAGACTATAAATAAAGCTCAGGGGCACAATTTTTTTTTAAAAAGAGCTGTGGCGCACCAGATAACACGTCATCCATGTCACTGCAGTCACGTGACTTTAGTCTCGCGCATGCACTTCACAACAGATGCGGAAGAGAAGACAATGCTGAATAAAGTCGTGTTTTTTTTTATTTTTGGACCAAAATGTATTTTCGATGCTTCAACACATTCTAACTGACCCACTGATGTCACATGGACTACTTTGATGATGTTTTTATTACCTTTCTAGACATGGACAGTATACCATACATAGATTTTTAATGAAGGGTCAACAAGCTCTCGGACTAAATCTAAAACATCTTAAACTGTTTTTTAAAGATGAACGGAGGTCTTACAAGAGTCATTAATGACATTATTTTCATTTTTGGGTGAACTATCCCTTTAAATACAATGAAATATAAAAATGTAAGTTTGGATTAATTGGAATGTATAAATATTATTTACTTAAAAATTTTGAGTTGGTTTACTTAAATGTTTTTTATGTAAACGGTTCCCACAAAAGTTTTAAGCATTCGGATGTTATGACTAATATTATTGAATTATTTATGTTCAAACTGAATTTCTCACAACAAGTGTTATAACAGCTCATCAGTAACAGTTAACCCCACCTAGGGTAAGTTGTAGCATTAACACTTCTGTCACTTTCAGTGTAACTGTATGAGAATGTTAGTATCAGAGATGAGTGTGTAAAATTATGATTCATGATTCAAATATTTTTTTGAATGATTGAGCCGAAACCAAATTGCGTTACTAATGCAAAAGCCACTTACTATTATGAGAAGGTTTATACATCATTGTAGTGATGAGAGATCCATTACAAGTCACACTCAAGATGATTTCATCAAGAAAGATAAAGTTCGGCTTGTGTGAGAGAAAGAGAGAAATGTAAGATGACAATTGCTAATAAATTGAAGTTAAATTTACAATAAACTACAACAAAATGAAAGTCATATGTAAGTAATTTTGCTCACCATGGTAAAGGTTAAAACACAACCTCTTTCAGAATATGAATGACTGTTCAGTGGCACCAGCTCACAACTAAAACACACACACAAAATCAACTCGACGTTGTCAAATCTGGAAGACTTTATCAATGTTTTGATTCTGTCTCTTGATATTTATTTACCTGCTGACTGGCAAATTCTTATCTCTGATCCCCCGAAGTTCACATCGCTGAGCGGAGAAATCCGTCGAGTTCCCCCACACACAGGAAATGTTTTTCAGGTAGTCGTTTACACAGATCAGACCTCCTTTTTATAGTAAGACCACAAGAGTAGATACATAAGTCGACATTTGTTTTATCTTTTTCAATATTTGTAACACAGATGCATGTCAAACTTACCAGTTTGTCTTTGACTTGACTGGGTGCTTTCATGAAACATGATGAAAATAAGGACAGCGGTATACCAGAAATCCTTCATCACTACTTAGATCTGAAACATATAACACAAACATAGGCTACACTATTAAAAATAATGGGGCGTCACGAATCAATAGAAAACCCTTTTTTATAAAAGGTAAAAAGAAATTTTTGAAAAAACTTTTGAAGCATATTTATTTTTAAGAATATTTTTGAAAAAACTTTTGAAGCATATTTATTTTTAAGAATAAATCAAGTAAGAGTTACAATGAAAGTAAATGGGGCCCCAAAATGGATTAAAAATATATTTTAAGTCTTCAATAAAATATGTATTTTACATAGCTTTGTCTAACTAGCTGACAATTTACCGTTTCTTAAAGACGGCTTAAAATAATTTATTATAATTATCCAATGTGAGTATTGCGGGAATGAAATGAACACACTGTTGTGAATTAAATGTAATGATGTGAGGTTGCGATTATTAGGCTGATACGTCAATACACGCCCTTCACGAAACTGTGGTTGGGTGATGTCTAAGATCAATATCTGTGATGGTTAATAGTAATCGGATGATGTTACCCTACGTCATCTGTTGATAACAAGTGTAAATGTTTAATTTGGGCGACTCTTCCAGAAACTTTGTTATGAGGTCACAAACAGTCGCTATGGAGATACGGCTGAGTGAAAACACGACCACAGATGTTACTGGTTTTTACCTGTGGCTGAAAGTGTGACACATACACAGAAATGCACATCAAAAAATGAATTGCTCCTGGGATTCACATCTAAGTGTAGTTACATTAAACTTTTTGGAGAAAGCCAGACAGACTTTAAATAATCTCTTTTTGAATCATGTTTTGGGACTTTAAATGAGCCAGAAACGACTGCGGTATCATGTATATTGCACAAATAAAATGGGGAGGAATTACAGTATTTTTTTTAATTTGTAACTTTTTTTAACCATAATCGATTATTGCAAGCATGTGATATTATCATTATAAATTGAATTTACTATTGCTCAAATACTACTTCAGCTTTCATTTTTAAATGGCAATGCTGTTGGCTTTTAACCCGACAGGATGTTGCCCAAAGATAACAGTAAACCGTGTAGCCACATATTGTATTCCACTGCAAAATTCGTTCGCGCTTTAGATCTGTGTGTATGACGCAAGCCACCTTTGATTCTTTCGCTGAGTCTGCCGTTTTTTACCAGCACTGCGCCCCTCATAGTGAGTGGGTGGTCAATCTCAACATAGGCAATTTCCACCGGTACAAAAAACACCCACAGACAAACAAAACAAAAAGCCCTCAGCCCTACCCAAAAGGTTTCGCAAAAACGGTGTCCAAAATGGTAACTATTGACGGTGCGTTTTTCTGGAAGCTCCTCGTAAATGAACACTGAGTCATTTTGACACTAGTTTTTTTTTGTTTTGTTTGAATGACAAACTGATCCTAAATCGGATCACTTCTAACATCTGCTTTCATTCTCGGTTTCACATAACGGTTTGGTTAGTGTCAGGAGCGCGTAGCGTTTAATGCTCTGTACAGTTTGCACTTTGCAGCAGTGCAGTCGAAATTCAGCCTTCGAACAATGTGTCATTGCATTAGATAGGACAATGCCAAATCAAATGTCATTTGCAAACAAATTAACACGATTCATTTCATTCGACCGATCTCTGGTTATAAATGGATGCATGCTTAAATGCCCAAACCACAGATGTAACCACGAACAGTTCATCAGAATAACTACGTACTTGTTTCCCTTACATGTCGATAACCAAAAAGAGGAAAATACTTTTTCCTTAATTTGACATTCGTATTTTTATCCATCTACATTTTTGACGCTTTTTGTCACTATTCTTATGCAAATTCGATCAAATTGGCACACTTGCACAGGTAAAATAGCAAAATTGGAAATGCAAGACTTACCCTTCAGCTGTCTGTCAAACAGCTGTCTGCGCAGGCACCATGGATGCAGTTGTCTGACTTTCTACCTGACCCTTATAATTTCCCCTCTTCCTTTCACCTCTCTCTCTCTCTTTCTCTCTCTCTCTCTCTCTCTCTTTCTCTCGATCTGCCCCTCCTCTATCTGTCATGAGCATCTTGTCTGCATCGCTCTACTTGTTCGACCTTTCACTCTCACTTTGTCGCAGTCTTGCTTTTTTTGACAAATGCACTCCTTTACC